>NC_036858.1:51344555-51363337 GCF_002910315.2 Salvelinus sp. IW2-2015
AGAGGCTGAGGTAGTCACCTCATACAAGTACTTGAAAGTATGGCACTGTTCTTCTCTCAGCACATATCAAAGCTGCAGGCTAAGGTTACATCTAGATTTGGTTTCCTCTATCGTAATCGTCCTCCTTTCACCCAGTTGCCAAAACACCCTGTTCAGATACCATCCTACCCATGCTAGATTACGGAGACGTAATTTATAGATTGCGGTAAGGGTGCTCCGAGCAGCTGGATGTTCTTTACCATTCGCCATCAGATTTGTACCAATGTTCCTTATAGGACACATCACTGCACTCTATACTCTTCTGTAAACTGGTCATCTCTGTATACCCGTCGCAAGACCCACTGGTTGTTGTATATTATTAAAAACCCTCTTAGGACTCACTCCCCCCTATCTGAGATACATACGCAGCCCTCATCCTCCACATAAAACACCCGTTCTGACAGTCACATTCTGTTAAAGGTCCCCAAAAGCACACACCCTGGGTCGCTCCTCTTTTCAGTTCGCTGCAGCTAACGACTGGATCTAGCTGCAAAAACACTCAGACTAGACAGTTTTATCTCTTCATTCAAAGACTCAATGATGGACACTTACTGACAGTTGTGGCTGCTTCAGGTGATGTATTGTTGTCTCTAACTTCTTGCACTTTGTGCTGTTGTCTGTGCCCAATAACGTTTGTACCATGTTTTGTGCTACTACCATGTCTGTTGCCATGTTGTGTTGCTCTTCATGTTGTTTCTACGTGTCTGTGTCTCGTTGTCATGTGTTTGCTACCTGTGCTTTGCTATTGTCATGTTGTGTGCTACCATGCATGTTGTTGTCTAAGTCTCTCTTTATGTAGTGTTGTGGTGTCTCTTGTCGTGTTGTGTGTTTGTACTATATTTTTATTTTATTTTTTATTTGTAATCCCAGCCCCTGTCCCCGCAGGAGTCCTTTGGTAGGCCGTCATTGTAAATAAGAATTTGTTCCTTAACTGACTTGCCTAGTTAAAAAAAGGTTAAATTAAATAATCAAATCAAAAATACTGCAGTGGGTAAGTAACAAGCACACACACACACACACACACACACACACACACACACACACACACACTTCCCTAATGATCTACTTGTGAGTAGGAGAACCCTGTGTGCACCTGATGCCACTCAATAAAGACTAATATGATAATAATCATCAGTTATGAGTGAGTGGGTGCTACAATATGGCCCAGTTTACACTTATCTAACGCACTGTATTATATCATAGTGATGTAGCGATTGAGGCAGGATCAGCAAGAGTGGGACTTGAACCAGAGACCCTCTAGTTAACGGAACAAAGTGCCTGAACAAGACTGTGTTAGCCTGCTGAGGTTAGACCTATAGGCATTATAAATGGGGAGTAGGAGATATTGAACATTTGAAATAGAGAGAAGACGGATGAGCAAAAGGTATACAGTGAGACAGTGAGAGAGGGAATTTAGGCCCACCTTAGGATCTGAATGTTCTTATTTTTCCATTCCCTTTCCTCAACTTCTATCCCGTTCTCAGTCCCCCTCTTCTTCTTTTTGAAACATATTCTTTACTCTACCTCCCTCCCATCTCTCTCTTTCACTGTCCTCTGTGTGTGTGCATGTGTATGTGTGTGGGTGGGTGTGTGTGTGTGGGTGCATGTATCCTTAAGGACTACTACCAGGGTACTAATGTTGTCATGCCTCATTCATCATCTTCATTAGCTTCCCATGCATTGCAGCTGACACACACACACACACACTGTGATCTGATTTGATCGCTCCACCTACACACTGTGCAATATGACCGTAAGTGATCTACTATACTAGTGTAGGTGGGAGTTAAACAGCATGTTTCTCTTAATCACTACATCAATTATTAAATATATTTTATATTATATAGAATTACAAATGACTGTGCCCTGTGCAGACAAGTCAAACCACCTAAAAAGGAAACACACCCCCTTTTCCACATTTTGTTTTGTCACTGGCCTACACACAATACCCCATAAAGTGGAAATATATTTTTAACATGTTTTGTGTTCAACCCCTTTGTTATGGCAGGCCTAAATATGTTCAGGAGTAAACATTTGCTTATAGACCCCCTAAAGTCTATTGACACCAGTGAGTCAATCTAAGTAACATAATTTAAAAAATTATTATTTATTATTATTATTAGTAGTATTGCTAAAGGTACTGCATATGTGTAACAGATAGCACTTGTAGCAAGAGATAGCACTTGTATAGCCTAAGAAAGTACCAGAAATGTGCAGAAAGTAGATTKGAATGGATTTTATTGAAGGGAAACAATAACAGTCTTGAACTTTTTTGGCAACATAGTGATATATTATTATACACTGTACAATAAGGTATTCAACTACAAAATACTAGTCTTCTCCTGTTTTTTGAACCATTGCCCCCACCCACAAGGTGTATAAAAAACAACAATAAATAAGAATAAAATATGATAACAGATACAAAACAAAAACTTGACGAACATAAATCAATCAACTCTAATTAGCACATGTAGGACAGTATGCAAGTGTGTGTGCATGGACTTTGCAGATTTATTTCTCACATGTGCAGCACATTGTAGTCCTTCGTTCAGGGGCAGAATTGGCATATCCTCCTCTTGCCTGCCCCAACTGCAGCCTCAGGTTGGTCAGGACAAGATTCAGCCCCCTGAACAGCTTTCACAAGCGCTGCAGAGGCTGCTGTGCGGGGGAGGTGCTTCCTTCTTTGAATGTTTGGGGTTACAAGTGCCTATCCCAGCTGCTCCAGGAACACCCTCCTCTTGTTCCGCTTTTCAGGCATCCAGGTAGGGTTGATCTTGTTCCCGGAGATCCTGGAAGGATATTGACCTCATCCCGTCAGTAGAGGATGCCTGGTTGTTCTTTAAAAGTGCTTTCCTCACCATCTTAAATAAGCATGTCCCTTTAAAAAAATGTAGAACTAAGAACAGATACAGCCCTTGGTTCACTCCAGACTTGACTGCCCTTGACCAGCACAAAAACACCCTGTGGCGTACTGCACTAGCTTCGAATAGTCCCCGCGATATGCAACTTTTCAGGGAAGTCAGGAATCAATACACACAGTCAGTTAGGAAAGCAAAGGCTAGCTTTTTCAAACAGAAATTTGCATCCTGCAGCACTAATTCCAAAATGTTTTGGGACACTGTAAAGTCCATGGAGAATAAGAGTACCTTCTCCCAGCTGCCCACTACACTGAGACTAAGAAACACTGTCACCGCTGAAAAATCCACGATAATTGAGAATTTCAATAAGCATTTCTCTACGGCTGGCCATGCTTTCCACCTGGCTACCCCAACCCCGGCCAACAGCTCTGCACCCCCCACAGAAACTGGCCCGCCATGCCCCTCCGCTTCTCCTTCACCCAAGTCCAGACAGCTGATGTTCTGAAAGAGCTGCAAAATCTGGATCCCCACAAATCAGCTGGGYTAGAAAATCTGGACAGTCTCTTCCTAAATTTATCCGCCGCCATTGTTGCAACCCCTATTACTAATCTGTTCAACCTCTCTTTCGTATCATCTGAGATTCCTAAAGATTGGAAAGCCGCGGGAGACACTCTAGATCTAAACTGTTACAGACCTGTATCCATCCTGCCCTGCCTTTCTAAAGTCTTCGAAAGTCAAGTGAACAAACAGATCACCGACCATTTTGTATTTCACCGTACCTTCTCCGCTATGCAATCTGGTTTCCGAGCTGGTCACGGGTGCACCTCAGCCACGCTCAAGGTCTTAAATTATATCATAACCGCCATTAATAAAAGACAGTACTGTGCAGCCATCTTCATCGACCTGGCCAAGGCTTTTGACTCTGCCAATCACCGTATTCTTATCGGCAGACTCAACAGCCTTGGTTTCTCTAATGACTGCCTCGCCTGGTTCACTAACTACTTCTCAGATAGAGTTCAGTGTGTCAAATCGGAGGGCCTGTTGTCCGGACCTCTGGCAGTCTCTATGGGGGTGCCACAGGGTTCAATTCTCGGGCCGACTCTTTTCTCTGTATATATCAAGGATGTCGCTCTTGCTGCGGGTGATTCTTTGATCCACCTCTATGCAGACGACACCATTCTGTATACATCTGGCCCTTCTTTGGACACTGTGTTAACAAACCTCCAAATGAGCATCAACGCCATACAACACTCCTTCCGTGGCCTCCAACTGCTCTTAAATGCTAGAAAAACGAAATGCCCTTCAACCRATCGCTACCCGCACCGCCCGCCCGACTAGCATCACTACTCTGGACGGTTGTGATTTAGAATATGTGGACAACTATAAATACCTAGACGTCTAGCTAGACTGTATACTCTCCTTCCAGACTCACATTAAGCATCTCCAATCCAAAGTTAAATCTACAATCGGCTTCCTAATTCACAACAAAGCCTCCTTCACTCATACTGCCAAACATGCCCTCGTAAAACTGACTATCGATGGCTGTGGTCTCTCTTTCAGCTTGCGGGATTTCTTCTTCATCTGAAGATGATGCATCGTGCTCTGGGTTGTATTCTTCCCCATCTTCTTCTTCAGATACCTCATCCTCTTCTAAATCATTGTTCTCGTGTTCCTCTTGGACTTCTGAAAAAATCAGATCTACGACCTGTTGGGCACTGAAACGTGCACTCATGGCTCAGCAAAGAGAGAACTGCGGGGACTATCATCTGCATCACCTTTATAGCCTCTGACTGCATTCCCCATTAGTAAACAATGCTTTCAAGAAATGTTTCTTTTGTCTGAAATTGTGTTTATTTTGTCTGTGAACTTCAGTCACGTGTGGGGTCGTGGAGGGGAGATGCTGCACATGCACAATACATTTTTAGTTTGAGTTCAATCAGTAGCACATAATCTCAATTTCTCATTGTGAGTGTGTGTCTTTGTGGTTTTTGTGGTGTGTAAATGATTTTATTACTGCCGGGTCAAAAATGACCCTAAGACAATCTTTGTACCCTGGTGGTGTACAGCTTTCATGGAAATATGAACAAAGGCAATGTTTCACTTTTTCTAATGTTGGGGTCACCCTAGGAAATGTCATCAAATGTCAAGTTGAAAAAATATCATTTAGGGGTGTTTCTCTTCTGTTAAACATAGTTGCGGATCATTTTTKACCATTATGACAACACAAGGGTTAAAACAATTCCATATGTCAGCTTAGAACCAAAAAATATTATGTTTGGGGCAAATCCAATACAACACATTACTAAGTACCACTCTCCATATTTTCAAGCATAGTGGTGACTGCTTCATGTTATGGGTACGCTTGTAATTAGGGATGCACGATATATCGGTGAACATATTGGAATCGGCCGTTATTGGCTACAAATGCCAACATCTGTATCGGCCCGATGTCTAGTTTAACGTCGATGTGCAAAACCGATGTCAAAGCTGACCTATATAACGTAGGTACATGCCGTAATGACGCCACGTAAAATTTTGCGCTACAAGTGCAACACAGCATTCCTAACCTAGCCCACAATGTCTGCTGTGTGGATCAAGCAGTCAACAAGTCGAGCAGTCATTTGAAAGAGTAAGAACATTTCAGCGATACAACTCAAAGGCGAAATCCATTAACGCCAAGATAATGGAATTTGTTGTCCTTGACAATCAATCGTTCTCTGTCGTGGGTGATGTTGGCTTTCGCCGACTGGTCGAGCAACGGTACACATGTTGCCCTACCGGAGTTACATTGGACGAGTCCAATAACACTATATGACGCGTTAAATAAGCTTTTAAGTTGACACATTAAATAGCACAGTTCTATTAAAGAATGTTGTGTGTTCTGAATTTGCACATGCAAGCCAAACGGCACCATTGCTATCAGTAGCACTGTCAAAGCTGTACAAAATACTATTCAAACAAGCAAACACCGGCCACGAATGATGTGTTTACAATACTGCGTTGGTAACAAAGCATTATTTGTTTGATCGCAACTTCTGGGGTAGCTAGCTTTAGCTTGGTACCTAGCTAGCAACAATACAACCAGCCTGAAAACAATGACAAGTAGAAACTGCCCAGCTAGCACAGTGGATCTGGGCCAATTCCGGCTGAGAGTCGGGGCACTCGGCTGAGAGTCAGACTTGGCCGACATCATGTGGCCCGAGTCTGGGCCGCCTTCGGCAGTATTACTTATGGCTAGGATGCGGGGATTGAGCTCGGGCCGATTCCGGTGTGAGTTATCTAGCCCAAGTCTATTACTTGGGGCTCGGGTCAATTTCGTGTGGGAGTTATCTGGCCCAAATGTATTACTTGGGGCTCAGGCCGATTGGGGCTACTCTCTGGCAGATGATTACACGGGCTGCTTTATACAATTAACATTTCATTATTTATTTATTTTTCCATATTTTCCTCATTGTTCTGTGATCAAAAATACAATTACCATTTAAATCTGTAGTATTTTAGTATTTTGATACTTTGTGCAAGGCAATTGATAAGCATTAAAACTTTGTGGATGGAACTTCCCGAGTGGCGCAGCGGTCTAAGATACTGCATCGCAGTGCAAACTGCGTTTCTAAAGATGCTGGTTCGAGACCCGTGAGTCGATGCACAGTTGGCCCAGCGTTGTCCGAGTTAGGGGAGAGTTTTGCCGGCCGGGATGTCCTTGTCCCATCGCGCTGTAGCGACTCCTGTGGAGGGCTAGGCGCATGCACGCTGACACTGTCACCAGATGTATGGTGTTTCCTCCGACACAATTTTTTTTTTTGTGGATGGGTAGAATTTGTATGTATAAAATGTATAATAGTAATATTTAAAATTACTAAATTGGATAATTTTGTATAGATTTATTTAAATTTGCATCGGGCTGCTTCTGGTGAGATTCTGGTAAGATGTCGACAAAGTCGGCTGAATTCTGGTAGACGGAAACCAGAACCTTATGTATATGGGCCGATTCTGGGCAGTCATTCATTTTGATTCAGGGCCGAGTCCGAGACCCGATTCCGGACCGATTCAATCAGTGCTGGCACCATTGAAGAGGGCCGCTTCTGGGCCGATTCCTCATTGCTAGCTGAGTGCAGTCATTATTCTTAGCAATGATTCGGGAATCCTTGTGAGTAAGTATTAGCTAGGTAGCCACTGTTTGTTCGCCTATTCAAATTGAACGTCAGTTCATGAAAATAAATAGCTAGCCATCTACTTAACCCTGTTGCTCAAAGCTAACGTTATAAGCAGCCAGCTAGCTTCATCTGGCTAGTGAGGCTCGACCGGCCCGGGTTATGTGTTGTGAAGCTAGCCACAATAAGGATTAGGCACAATAGTGCAATTTGCGGTTTGCMTTCAAAATAAAAGTCAAATCAGTAGCGAAATGCTTGTGCTTCTAGTTCCGACCATGCAGTAATATCTAACAAGTAATATAACCTAACAATTTCATAACAACTACCTTATACACACAAGTGTAAAGGAATGAATACGAATATGTACATAAAAATATATAAATAAGTGATGGCCGAACGGCATAGGCAAGATGCAGTAGATGGTATAGAGTACAGTATACAGTGATCCCTCGCCACTTCGCGGTTCACTTATCGCGGATTCGCTATTTCGCGGATTTTCATAATGCATTTTCTTTTTTTTTTTGGTGCATTGTGCTCTGCATTCTGATTCGCTAAAAACTCACATTTTGTCATCTCGTGCAGTTATGTGTACGTACATAAAACAGCTTGGCAAATTTACATTAAGTTGGCCAAATTATCTTGTAATTTCGAACATCTCCTAAACCCATAATGTCGATGAAACGGCCTNGGACCGACAAAAGCACCTGCGGATGGGCCCAAACGGCGGAAGAAGAGAACACTGCAGAGCGCAGTCAGGATGCAGCGGCCCAGTCTGAAGAGCAGTGAAACGGCCTACACGTGAGTCACTGTATTTGTATACATGTAATAGTTGCTAATTGTAAAAAAAAAAAAAGTTTTCTATTTCGCGGATTTCACTTATCGCGGGTCATTTTCGGAACGTAACCCCCGCGATAAACGAGGGATTACTGTATACATATGAGATGAGTAATGTAGGGTATGAAAACATTATATGAAGTGGCATTGTTTAAAGTGGCTAGTGATACATTACATCAAGATGGCAAGATGCAGTAGATGGTATAGCGTACAGTATATACATATGAGATGAGTAATGTAGGGTAAGTAAACATTATATAATATAAAGTGGCTAGTGATAAATTGATTACAACAATTTTTCCATTAAGCATCTCTCTGGTAAGAAGAAGGGCGTATGCCTTATGATTAACGAGACGTGGTGTGATCATAACAACATACAGGTACCTCTTTGAACGTGATGCAGAAGGTTACAATTGTTGGAATCATCCCATATTTAGACTAGATAATGTTAAACAAGGTTGGAATGTGAAGCAATGAAATGGGGTCTACTCGGTGACACCCACTGAACACAACTGTGAAGAGTTTACGCAAATATTAACGTTGTAGCTCTTCTCGTGGGACTGTGAAATCACCTCCCCAGTCAGCCTATTGTGTGTATTGACATTCATATTGCACTGTACAGCTTTTCCTAAGGATTGGGGATCAGTGAAATTGGGTATCAGTCTACTCAATCCCCAAGATATCTTTTCCCAACATCCTCCTCAGAGTTATCAGACTCCAAAACATCCACACAGTATTGTTTTTCCCTCGGGAATAGTGTTCAATACACATAGACAATAAATGTGGCTCAATTCACAGTTGTTTCAGAGTCCCGCAATAAGAGCTACGACGGCAATGTTTTCTGGGTGTCACTGAGTAGACTCATACCTATAGATTGTGGATCAATGACATGGGGTAAGGCTGTACAGTGAAACAGATTTTTGTCAAATTAACAAATGATTGTGTTTTGTTGATTTTATATAACAACATTCCAACCTCGTTTAGCATGATCTATTCAATTATGGCATAATTCTACTATTTGTATTCATTTGCATCATGTCAATGACATACTTTTATTTTGAAGGCTAACCGCAAAGTCCACTATTGTGACTAATCCTTATTGTGGCTAGCTTCACATAGATGGGTCCGACCACCATTAATAAAATAAGAACTGTCTCATAAATTAGGGTTATTTTAAATGATGACACCTAGCTATATAGTTAGCTAGCTAACTATAGCTACTGAAACAGATTATGTCGTTTTGCTACGTTTTTGGGGAAAAACATTGTTTGCATCCATGCTTTTTTTTTTCAGCTAGCTTTTTTTAAAGACCAGCACTGTAGGTGCGCTAGACAACTTTACCAGCATCACAGCATGCGTATCGATGAATCGTTGTGACATATGAAATACGAGTGATAGTGTAATCAATATGTAATAACTACATTAACTTATTGTCAATAGGGGGGCACTGTGAGTAAAACAGAACTCATTTTGCAGCAAACTTCCAGACAGGAAGTGAAAAATCTGAAAACGAGGCTCTGTTTCAGGGCCTGCCTATTCAATTGCMTAATATTTATCGATATGCATGCACTTCATACGCCTTCCACTAGATGTCAACAGGCAGTGGAAGGTGGAATGGGGTGTCTAGCTTGATCTGAGGTCGAACAAGAGCTCTTGGAATGACGTGTCCAGAATTTCCTTTCTCTACCTAGGCGCGGGAAGCACCTCCATATTGTCTTATGATAAGCGTTCGGTATACACGGCTAATATCTCCGGCTCTGTTTTTATTTGATACATATTAGAAAAACTTCATAAAGTAGGTTTTTTCAACCGAGTTTCATCAGTTTATTCAACGTTTATTGGGACTTTTGGAGTTTTCCGTTCTTTGCTTCGAGAGAAACGAGTTTTCCGTTCTTTGCGCCAAGAGAGGATGGGAACGTCATCAACATTGGCTAGCATTGTGGCACGAATTCGACAGGAGAAAAGGACATTCTAAAACCAAACAACGATTTATCCTCGACCTAGGACTCCTTGTACAAGATTCTGATGGAAGCTCAACAAAAGTAAGAACAATTTATGATGTTATTTCGTATTTCTGTGGAAAATGTTATTCCTATTCTCTGCCGTTTTGGCGGGCGCTGTCTTGCAATAACGCAAGCTGTTTGTTATGGTAAAGTTATTTTWAAAAATCTAACACGGCGGTTGCATTAAGAACCAGTGTATCTTTCATTTGCCGTACAACAAGTATTTTTATGTAAAGTTTATGATGAGTTCTTTGGTCAGATTAGGTGAGTGTCCAAAATAGCTCCGGACATTCTGGTGAATCGATGCTACATATTCACAATGTATAACCACGGTTTGCAGCTCTAAATATGCACATTTTCGAACAAAACATAAGTGTATTGTATAACCTGATGTTATAAGACTGTCATCTGATGAGCTTGGTCAAGGTTAGTGATTAATTTTATATCTTTTGCTGGTTTTGCGAATGCTATCTATGCGGTGAATACATGCGGTTGTGTGTTTGGCTATTGTGGTAAGCTAATATAATTCTATATTGTGTTTTCGCTGTAAAACACTTCAAAAATCGGAAATATTGGCTGGATTCACAGAGGTTTATCTTCATTTGCTGTACACCATGTATTTTTCATAAATGTTTTATGATGAGTATTTAGGTATTTCACGTTGCTCTCTGTAATTATTCTGGCTGTTTTGTGATATTGATGGTAGCTGCAATGTAAAACTATGATTTATACCTCAAATATGCACATTTTCGAACAAACCATACATTTATTGTATAACATGTTATAAGACTGTCATCTGATGAAGTTGTTTCTTGGTTAGTGACTAATTATATCTCTATTTGGTCGGTTTTGTGATAGCTACCTATGCGGTAGAAACATGGTGAAAATATGCGGTTGAGTCTTTGGCTATTGTGGTTAGCTAATAGAAATACATATTGTGTTTTCGCTGTAAAACATTTTAAAAATCGGAAATGATGGCTGGATTCACAAGATGTTTATCTTTGATTTGCTGTATTGGACTTGTGATTTCATGATATTTATATGCTATTATTTACTTGTGGCGCTATGCTAGGCTATGCTAGTCAGCTTTTACTGATGAGGATGCTCCCGGATCCGGCATGGGTGTTAAGTAAAGGTTAAAACAATTATGAACGTGTTAAATTATTATGTGATGTGCAGTCATATTCAGGTCCTGATTGGTCAACAAGCTTATTTTACACGTCAAATAGTGTTATTTGACACGCAAAGACCCAAATGGCGTTCCATAGTATGAGAAATCCTAGTTGAGAATGAAACGACTGAACAAATGAACAACGAAACAGCACAGCAAGTAAGTAAAATAAATACTGTAGGTTTTGATTATGTTTTACTGGTAATGGGTACATACGTAAATGCCAACAAAATAACCTTTTGGTCAGTGTGGTGTGTGTGTGTAATATTTATTAACTAGGCAAGAAAGTTAAGAACAAATTCTTATTTCCAGTGACGGCCTACCCCGGCCAAACCCAGACGACACTGGGCCAATTGTGCGCCGCCCTATAGGACTCCCAATCACGGCCGGATGTGATACAGCCTGGATTCCAACCAGGGACTGTAGTGACCACTGCGTCCATGTGTGTGTGTTAACTATTTAACTGTATTAGAATGCTTAAAATTCCGCAAAAAAATTAAATATCGTTATCGGTATTGKTTTTTTTTTTGTCAAGGAAAATATTGGGTACCGGTATCGGCCAAAAATGTTGTATCGGTGCATCTCTAGTTTGAATACTTTCTGAAGGCACTTTGTGATTCAACTAAGGGGAAATTAAGTTCAAACTTAGATGCACAGGCACACACCCGTATGCACACCACACACACACAAACACACACACACACACACACACACACTCCTCTTACATGCTCTCCTCTCCCACTCTACATATTATTTCTACATTACTTTATTTCTTTATGGTCTATGCAACAGGACACATTTTTTAATACAGCTTTTCTATTGTTTCGTAATTCATTCAATTTAATACTGGCATTTAATACTCACCTGGTTTAAGCCGTCAGTTTCGGTTTTAATAAATCATCATGAGCACGAACCACTGTGCATATTGGTCGGATCCTTCTCTCCTCGTCCGATGAGGAGGACGAAATAGACAATCGTTACACCAGAACAGACTATGGGATGCACACAGTACTACATAGAGCCATGACTACATGGAACTCTATTCCACATCAAGTAACTCATGCAAGCAGTAAAATTAGATTTAAAAACAGATAAAAAACACCTTATGGAACAGCGGGTACTGTGAAGCAACACAAACATTGGCACAGACACATGCATACACACACACACACACACATACGATAACATACGCACTATACATACACATGGATTTAGTACTGTAGATATGTGGTAGTTGTGGAGTAGGGGCCTGAGGGCACACAGTGTGTTGTGAAATCTGTGAATGTATTGTGGTGTTTTCAAATTGTATAAACTGCCTTAATTTTGCTCGACCCCAGGAAGAGTAGCTGCTTTAGCAGCAGCTAATGGGGATCTATTAGAAATACAAAACATCTGAATGTTTAAGTAAGGGTTAAGGCTTGGCAAAGGGATCGAACACACAACCTTCTGATCCAGAGTCATACATCCACCACCCCCATCCACAACACCCTAGCAAAACCCAAGCCTACTTCATGTTAATGGCACTCAATAGCTGCCCCTAGTGACCAGTTTTGAAGGCATTTTCTGACTTCCTCAGGACATGGATAGACGTCCAATTTTGAAGTCACTCTTGAGCGATCTGCCTGAAAACCCAAGCATACATGCATACGTACACACACAATCTCATACATCTGCATGTACACATTGCTCTATCCTGAGTGATGCATCTGCAGATTCACCACTCCTGAGTTTAATTAGGTTAAATGATAACACAAACACAAACACACACACATTCACCAGCACACACACTCAGACACACATTCTCTGTGTGTAATTATCATGTGTTAGAACACGCTGTGGCCTCCCGGATGATGACATTATTCACTACGCACCACGGAGTCACAGTGTGTGTGTGTGTTTATTTACGAAGCAGCATTCGGTCAGCCCGGGCCCGTCGTGTCGGAAACATTAATCAAAAACGTTATATTCATGGATTATATTCATGCCTTAAACAAAGGCACCAAAAGCACAAACACATTTTCTGCTTTGCACTTTATTTGCAATTCTGCAACACACTGCACTTTGTTTGCACTTTGTCTGCAATTCTGCAACACACTTGCAAAACACTACACACTGTTTCTTACATTAGACACTTCGTTCAAGAATGAAATCTCTTGCAATCATTGGGAAAACACTTATTTTCAAAATGCAAAACATACCTGAAATTGGCAACACCCACAAACACACATGAAAACACTTACATACAGTAAATTAACACCAATTAGTCTGAGCCTTAGCACTACAGATAGACCTCAGGTACGCTCACYTCTTTTGTGAGAACTTTGCAAACATGGAGGCAGTGAGAGCGAGAGGAAGAGGAAGAGGAAGAGAGAGAGGAGCAGGAGGAGGACCAGGACAAGAACAAAGAAGGGGACCAGGCAATAGACTGAGACATATTTCTGATGACTTTAGGGTCACTTTGGTKGGACCWTGTCATAAATCATGGCCTGACGATGAGGGAGGCTGGGCAGAGAGTCCAGCCCAACCTGAGTTGCTACACGGTAGCATCCATAATACGGACATTTAGACTGCAGAACAGGTATGTCTTCAACTTTCTACACAAGACTGTACCTATGCAATTGTTGCACATCATTCTGCATCACAGTACAATACCATTTAGTCCTACAATATTAGGTCCTCAGTGAACAAAAAAAATGGTATAGTGCTGTGAAGTACATGTAATACAGTTTTGATGTTATTGTGTACAGTATGACAGTACAGTACAGTGGCTTGCGAAATAATTCAACCCCCTTGGCATTTTTCCTATTTTATTGCCTTACAACCTGGAAATAAAATTGAGTTTTTGGGGGTTTGTATCATTTGATTTACACAACATGCTTACCACTTTGAAGATGCAAAATATTTTTTTTGTGTGAAACAAACAAGAAATAAGACAAAAAACTGAAAACTTGAGTATGCATAACTATTCACCCCCCCTCCACCTAAAGACAATACTTTGAAGAGTCACTTTTTGCAGCAATTACAGCTGCACGTATCTTGGGGAATGTCTCTATAAGCTTGGCACATCTAGCCACTGGGATTTTTGCCCATTCTTCAAGGCAAAACTGCTCCAGCTCCTTCAAGTTGGATGTACAGCTATCTTTAAGTCTTACCACAGATTCTCAATTGGATTGAGGTCTGGGCTTTGACTAGGCCATTCCAAGACATTTAAATGTTTCCATTTAAACTATTTGAGTGTTGATTTAGCATTATGCTTAGCGTGATTGTACTGCTGGAAGGTGAACCTCCGTCCCATTCTCAAATCTCTGGAAGACTGAAACAGGTTTCACCTCAAGAATTTCCCTGTATTTAGCGCCATCCATCATTCCTTCAATTCTGACCAGTTTTCCAGTCCCTGCCGATGAAAAACTGTTCTCGGGGTGATGAGAGGTGTTGGGTTTGCGCCAGACATAGCGTTTTCCTTGATGGCCAAAAAGCTACATTTTAGTCTCACCTGACCAGACTACCTTCTTCTGTATGTTTGGGGAGTCTCTCACATGCCTTTTGGCAAACACCAAACATGTTTGTTAATTTTTTCTTTAAGCAATGGCTTTTTTTCTGGCCACTCTTCCGTAAAGCCCAGCTCTGTGGAGTATATGGCTTAAAGTGGTTCTATGGACAGATACTCCAATCTCTCCTGTTATCTCAGGGTTATCTTTGGTCCCTTTGTTGCCTCTCTGATTAAAGCCCTTCTTGCCAGGGCCGTGAGTTTTGGTGGGCGGCCCTCTCTTGGCAGGTTTGTTGTGGTGCCATATTCTTTAACATTTTTTATAATAGATTTAATGGTGCGCTGTGGGATGTTCAAAGTTTCAGATATTTTTTTATAACCCAACCCTGATCTTTACTTCTCCACAACTTTGTCCCTGACCTGTTTGGAGAACTTCTTGGTCTTCATGGTGCCGCTTGCTTGGTGGTGCCACATGCTTAGTGGTGTTGCAGACTCTGGGGCCTTTCAGTACAGGTGTATATATACTGAGATCATGTGACAGGTCCTGTGACACTTAGATTGCACACAGGTGGACTTTGTTTAACTAATTGTGTGACTTCTGAAGGTAATTGGTTGCACCAGATCTTATTTAGGGGCTTCATAGCAAAGGGGTGAATACTAATGCATGCACCACTTAAAAAAAAAAATACATTTAGAATTTTTTGAAACAAGTTATTTTTTCCATTTCACTTCACCAATTTAAACTATTTTGTGTATGTCCATTACATGAAATCCAAATAAAAATATATTTAAATTACAGGTTGTAATGCAACAAAATAGGAAAAACGCCAAGGGGGATGAATACTTTTGCAAGGCACTGTATATAAAAAAGAACATAGGCAATGACATCATATTCTTGCATTTTCTACAGAACTGCCAGATGACCTGAGGGTGGAAGGCAACGTGAACAGAAACTGGCCATTGTCAATCTAGTGTTGGCAAACAACACCATCCGCCTACATCAATTACGAGAGCATATCATTGCAGATCACACAACATTCAATAATATAAACTGTGTCAGTATGTCGACACTCTGCCGCATCTTGCATCAATACCAACTTACGATGAAGCAGCTGTACAGGGTTCCATTTGAGAGGAACAGCGTTAGAGTCAAAGACCTTCGCTATGACTATGTGCAAGTAAGTGTCACTGTATTATACTGTAATACAATAGTGGCAATAGATTGTGTCCTATTGGCACTGCATAGATACATTCATATTGACCTGGCCAAGGCTTTCGACTCTGTCAATCACCACATCCTCATCGGCAGACTTGACAGCCTTGGTTTCTCAAATGATTGCCTCGCCTGGTTCACCAACTACTTCTCTGATAGAGTTCAGTGTGTCAAATCGGAGGGTCTGTTGTCCGGGCCTCTGGCAGTCTCTATGGGGTGCCACAGGGTTCAATTCTTGGACCGACTCTCTTCTCTGTATACATCAATGATGTCGCTCTTGCCCTTCTTCTGTATGTTTGGGGAGTCTCTCACAGTGCCTTTTGGCAAACACCAAACATTGTTTGTGTCACAATTATGTGTCTATACTTTAAGTACAAACTTGTTGTGCTTTTTTTTCTGTGCCATCATCACATTCCAGACTTTCCGTAAAGCCCAGTCATCTCTGTGGGAGTAATATGGCTTAAAGTGGTTCCTATGGACAGATACTCCAATCTCTCTGTATCTGCAGGGGTTATCTTTGGTTCGCCTTTTTGCACTCTCTGATTTAAAGCCCTTCTTGCCAGGGCCGTGAGTTTTTGGGTGGGCGGCCTCTCTCTGGCAGGTTTGTTGTGGTGCTCATATTCTTTACCACTTTTTTATATACGATTCTAATGGTTGCGCTGTGGGACTGTTCAACAGTTTTCAAGATATTTTTTTTATAAACCCAACCCTGATTTTACTTTCTCCACAACTTTGTCTCCTTGACCTGTTTCGGAAAACACCTTCATTGGTCTTACACTGGTGGCACTTTAGCTAGCTGGTGGTGCCAACATGCTTAGTGGTGTTGCAGACTCTGGGCCTTCTTCAGTACAAGGTGTATTATATACTGAGATTATGTGAAAGGGTCCTGTTGACACTTAGATTGCACCCACACGGATGGACTTTGTTTAACTAATTGTGTGACTTCTGCAAGGTATTGGTTGCACCAGATCTTAATTTTAGGGCTTCATAGAAAGGGGTGAATTAATATGCATGACCACTTTAAAAAAAAATACATTTCGAGATTTTTTGAAAGACAAGTTTTTTTTCCATTTCACTTAATCCATTTCAACTATATTTGTGTATGTCCATTACATGAAATCAAATAAAAATTATATTTAATTACAGGTTGTAATAGCACAATAATAGGAAAAACGCCACAAGGGGGATGAAACTTTTTGCAAGGCACTGTATATAAAAAAGAACATAGGCATGACATCATATTCTTGGCATATTTCTACAGAATCTGCGCCAGATGACTGAGGGTGGCAAGGCAAGCGTTGAATAACAGAAACGTGGCCATTGTCATCTAGTGTTGGCAATCAACTACATCCGTCCTACATCAATTACGAGAGGCATAATCATGCAGATCACACAACATGTCAATAATATAAACTGTGTTCAGTATGTCGAGCACCTGCCATGCGATGTTGCATCAGAGATACCCAACTACGATGAAGCACTGTACAGGGTTCTTTTGAGAGGAACAGCGTTAGAGTCAAAGACCTTCGCTATGACTAATGTGAAGTAAGTGTCACTGTAATTATATGTATATACAATGTGGCACATAGAGATTCGTGTCCTCATTGGCACTCCCAGCATAGATAACATTGCATATTGACCTGGCGAGGCTTTCGACTCTGAATCAATTCACCACACATCCTCATCGGCAGACTTGAGCAGCCATTGGTCTAATTCCACAATGATATTGCCGTCGCCGGTTTCACGCAACTACTTTCATCTGATAGAGTTCCAGTGGTGTCAAAATAGAGGGTCTGTTTGTCGCGGGCCGTGGTTGCGGCAGTCGTATATATTGGGGTCTGCAATGAGACACGTGGCTCTTCTCGCAACAGCGGTTCTTATGTTGGGGAGAGCCGAACCTGGGAGATAAAAGTTTGTTTCATGTTTTTCAAGAGATTTTTGTCAGTTCGTTTCCAGTCATTGCAAAGGCATCGTCATTGCACCTCTGGATGATATAGCGTCAGTGAATGGGCGGCCAAAGGGATCCGACTCTCGGTTTTTTGGGTGCGGCGTTGACGAGGTGAGAAGGATATACCTTGCCTTGTGAGATGCGCCCGCTCGCACCTCGCTCCAGACACGAGAGTCGACGCGATTGCTCTCGGTACTACTTCTGGCCCGTATCTTTGGCCAAACGCTGTGATTATAAACAACGGGGGACTCTTTACCCCTTAGTCACAGGGGGATGTCTCTTCAGTAGATTGACCCTGGACTAAGTGGGGGTTTGGCGACGAGCTTAATTCCCTGAAAGCCGAGTAGGGGGCCAGCTCCAACGCAACGGCTAGCTTTGAATGCAAGATAGAGTCGCAGTGGCTCGTGAAGTCATTAGTATGACTGCGCGTGCGACATTCCGAGGTTCGCGACAAACGGATGGTGCCACTTGCCGCTTGATTAGAACCTTGTCCGGACAAGCATATAATACATTTTATTTGAGTAGGGTATTTGGAGCGCTAGAGTATTGTAAAGGTTCGTGAGACTTACGAAATACATCGTGGAGAACTACTATACAAGGATACATCGCTGGTAGGATGGTCAGTTTAACAAGCGGTAATGTTTTTGGCAGCGATGAGGTTGTAAGGATGGGATCTTGGCGTTTATGTTGGTTTAGCGCGTGGCGGAATAGGGCAGCCAAATTTCTAGATTTTACTTTGGGTTTGGGAAGATGTTTGATTGTGAGTCTGAAGGAGAGTTTCAAGTCTAACGCAGACCCTAGGTATTTGTAGTTGGTCCCACTATTCTAAGTCAGAGCCGTCCAGAGTAGTGATGTTGGAAAGGCGGGCAGGTGCAGGCAGCGATGGTTGAAGAGCATGCATTTAGTTTTACTTGGCCCCAATTTTTTTTTTTAAGAGCAGTTTGGAGGCCACGGAAGGAGAGTTTTGTAATGGCATTGAAGCTCGCCTGGAGGTTGTTAACAGTGTCCAAGAAGGGCCAGAAGTACTAACAGAATGGGTGTCGTCTGCGTAAGGTGGATCAGAGACTCACAGCACAAG
>NC_036858.1:51364359-51372037 GCF_002910315.2 Salvelinus sp. IW2-2015
GTCCCTACTGAGATCTAAACTGGAAAATGCAAACCTAAATAGGATCCCCAGATCAGAGACAACAATCAACAGCTGCCTCTGATTGGGAACCAATCTAGGTCACCATAGACCTACATATGCCTAGACTAACTACACACACCTAGACATTACATATTATTGTCTTTGTGAAGTTGCATGTATGCACTCTTTGTTTATAGCAGTCACGTTCGTTTTGTTATTTTGTTAGTTTGTTTAGTGTTCTTCGTGTTAATTCGTCATTCATTAAAAGTATGTATTCACATCACGCTGCGCTTTGGTCTCCTCAATACAACGATCGTGACATGCTTTGCTTTATCTTGGCCAGGTCACAATTGTAAATGAGAACGTGTTCTCAACTTGCCTACCTGGTTAAATAAAGGTTAAATAAAAAAAATAGATACATTCAGACAAGCAGTATGTGACCTAGGCAAGTGCCCCCATTCTGGGGTTGGGGGGAGGTGGTTGTCTGTGGGGGCACCTGCCTTACCTGTAGCTTGTAGTTTTGACTGAATGTGTCTGACCCAACCCACCCCCATCCTTGTGTGAAAATGTAGACATTGTAGTCCTGTGTTTTGAGTTACACCATATTCACGGTACGGTGTATGCATTTTCTGTTACAGAGTCCTGGACTTTGACCCAGCTGCACAGCCTCATGAGTTCATTTTCACTGATGAAGCTGGATTCAATCTAGCTTAAACCAGGCGTCGGGGCCGAAATGTTAAAGGACAAAGAGCCGTTGTGAATGTCCCTGGGCAGCGCAAGGGAACTATCCCCTTGTGTGCCACCATCTGCAAGGAGTTCTCCATCACCATGCCACCCGGGCTCCCTACAATACTGCAACACATAATCATATTTCTGTATGCACTATATAATGCAGTTGTACAGGACGGACCAGAGCAACCCAGGTTTGTGGTTATCTGGGATAATGTTAGTTTCCACCGGGCTGCACTGGTCAGGGACTGGTTCATCAACCACAATAACTTCACAGTGGTATACTTGCTCCCTTACTCCCCATTTCTCAATCCGATTGAGGAATTATTTTCGGCTTGGCGTTGGAAAGTGTATGACCGCCAACCACATGCCCACCTGCCTCCTCTGCAAGCAATGGAAGAGGCATGCGGAGACAGAAGTGGGGTAAGTCCAGGGTTGGATACGGCACGCAAGGCAATATTTTTCCCATTGCCTAGCCATGGATGACATTGCTTGTGATGTGGATGAGGTGATGTGGCCAGACCCTAACAGAAGGCAGGATCCATAAACCATCCACCCCATCCCTTACAATCCCTTACAATATTATTTTTTGTTTACCATTGCACTGTAATTTTACTGTAATTTTTTTGTTTCTGTGAGTTTACCGTAACATATTGTTTGATTACTGTACTGTAATTCTACTGTTCTTTGTGCTTTTTTGTTGTTGTAAAAACCTGCGATGGCAAAAATGTAAGTTGGATTTTTTTTTTCTGAAGCATTTCTATTTTTGTGTTCATTGAAATGTGAGTAGATGTACTGTAGTGGAACAATCTTTCACATTGAAATGGTGAAGTATGATGTACTTGTAGTGGAACAATCTTTCACATTGAAATGTGAGTAGATGTACTGTAGTGGAACAATCTTTCACAGAAGCCTGTATGAGAAAATTAAAAAGGTATACAACATACTAAAGACAGCAGTGTTTTGTCTAAAGTACATCAGTGTGTTGTTGCTGCTTTGAAAGAGTAATTCAAATGGTGCGTGTGTGTATCATTTTGTTGCAAAAATGCCATTTTGTAAAAGGATTGTTAGGTTTTGATTGCAGTTTCATTCTGACATAGAAGTGAGATGTTTATCTCCAAGTGTTGTGTCTTATTTGGCTGGTGTGTAGAGTTCTGACACAATGAGCCAAATTCCGCAACAAGTGTGTAAGCAATCGCAAAATACTGTAATGTGTGCTTATAAGCTGAGGAGGAACAAAGGAGGATGACACCAATCATCTCTGTCACCACACACACACATACACACACACACACACACACACATACACACATCACACCACACACCAACAACCCTTAAGCCCAAGCATAATTTTCTCGCCATTCTCAATGACGTCTTTGTATGCTTTAGAAAGGGAAATTAAGTGTATGTGTGTGTGTGTCTCTGCGTGTGTGTGCCTGCGTGTGCGTGCGTGTATGTGTGTGACAAGCCTCAGCTCGCGTAAGGAGCTTTGTGGAGGAGATGAGAGTTCAGCTGACAGTGGCTGAGGATTATCTGAAAGCATAGAAACAGCCTTAAAGAGAGAGAGAGAGTGTGTGTGTGTGTGTGTGTGTGTGTGTGTGTGTGTGTGTGTGTGTGTGTGTGTGTGTGTGTGTGTGTGTGTGTGTGTGTGTGTGTGTGTGTGTGTGTGTGTGTGTGTGTGTGTGTGTGTTGTGTTGTGTGTGGTGTGTGTGTGTGGTGTGTGTTTGTGTGTAAATTGTAAAGAGCCATTTCCCTCAACAGGGACCATCAAAGTTCTTAGCTTTTATCTTTAATTATTTGAGAAAAGTGACTCCCAAAACACACTCAGCTCTGTCGAGAACATTCATATTATAAAAAATAAAAAAATGTCTTGTCAGATACAGATGTATGGTCTGCCTCACTGATGATGCATAATAACATGTTTACCTAGAATCCTTAGTTGCTACACCCATTTTTGCACTAATACATTTATGATATACAGTATACCCATTGATAATTGAAGAATACAAGTTATAAATGCCTCATGAGCTTAGTTCAAGTGTCGTACCCTATCAGAACCCAAAATAGAAGTTTGTTTTACTCCACTGTTTGTAGATAATGTAGATGTTAACAAACCCTTGTGTAGCCTTAAAACATGGTTAAAACTATAATATTGATATCATGGATGGCCAGTCCTTGCATCCATGCACTGTAAAAAAAAATCCTCTTTGGCTCAACCTGAAAACATTACTTGAACTGGTTACAGGTAAATAAGTTAGGTATTCTCTGTTGAAAAATACTATATTTGTTGAAACCAAATACAGGATTTAATGACAACTGTTTTATTTGATTATTACCAAACCTATATTTCAAGTTGCAACCTATTATACCCATTAAATATCAAATACAAACAAATATTTCATGTAAATATGATTTWAAAAAAAATCTTGTTCCAAGTGTCATTTTTTTATTTGGAATTACCTATCCACATTTCTTCAATTGGGTTACAAGCAATTACCTAAATTCCCTGTAAATCAAGAAATTTAATTGGTTCAATAACTTTAAATAATATTTCCAAACATTTTCACAAGACTTTCACATTTAGTAGCCACAAAATCATATCCAAGCATTTGCAACCTTAACATAGTAACCTTATATCTCATTACAGATGCTGGCAGTGTACAAGTTTTTGTTTGAATAACGAATAGACCACATTAACTGGAATTCACTCTCACGGGTGGGCAAAAATAACAAACTGAAAGCCGTGCCCACAATAAGCCACACATTCAACTCTTTTACATTGCCCACCCGTAGCTTCAGAAAGGAAAATTAAGTGTGTGTTTGTGTTTGTGGGCTGTGATATACTACATTATACAGTCCTGGCCTCATCCCAGCAGTGACCTGTCTCTCCTCTGGTGTATATTAGCTAGTACTTCATTTTCCAACATACTTTGCCAATTACCGCCTCGAAAGGTCAAAGGGTCATGGAGCACATCACCAACTCATAAATCTCACAGACAGTAATGAAAGTAGAGAAATGAGCATACTGGCACACAGACACACACACAAACACACACAACCACAATGACTGCAGGGATAGTAAAAGACCTCCAACCAATTATTTTCTGAATATGTGAATGTGCTGGACACTGTGTTATCACGTAAAATCATTTTGTTCTCTGGGTGACATTTCATGTCTAGTTACACCCTCTCAGTGTCGAAGTCCATAAATATTTAAAATACAAAGGGGTCACTTTATTCAAAATATATCTTATGTGCTTATATGTTTTCTTTCAAATGACATAAATTAGAGTTATACCAACTGGGGTCATTTTTACCCCAGAGTAATTGTTTTGATCATAGCCCAAAAGTGGTTAATTAAATTAATCCAAATGTTCATGACTTTGTCAATTTTACATTTACATTTACATTTACATCAATACATCTAAATAATTGTTTATTGGTTTTGCATCAATCTAGACTTTAAAAAATACATATTTGCATTGGGGTCATTTTGACCCCAGCCCAAAAAACGAATTCTTCCGATATTCATGTAAGAGATGGAGACATTACAAGTTGCCCAAACCACCAGAGGGAGGTACCTTCTGAATGTCTGAGTGCTGTATTGGTGTGTATCTTCTGGAAATAAATAAACACCCTCAAAGATTCTGTATGTGCAACTTGTTATGGTATTTTGGTTTCTATAACATTTGCTTTGAAATGACTTTGATGCCCAAATAAATTAAACATACGCTTCCTGCCATAGGCCCTACCACTCCCAGTGTTTCACTAGCAGCAATGCTAATGCTGTCTTTGGGGTAAGTAAATAAAGAAAACTAAGCCATATTTTACCCATATGTTTGGTCATTGTCTCTCAATGGAATATCACTTTTTGTCAATAAAATAAAGAACATTTTAAATGTTGGTGTAATGTTGCTTATATTAAAAAATATATATTCTAAAAACGAAATGACACTACAATTAAATTATGGTAAATCAGCTTTTTAGTACTAATGTGGATTATACTTTGTAAAAAAGCTGTTTTACAGAATATGCTAATTAACTGTCCTTTTTTAATTAGCAGTCTGTTTTGGTAATACTTTTTTTCTGATTACAATATTTACATATCTAATGATGGTTTGATAAGAATTAAGTTGATATTTTGCTATTACTGTTGTTTTTTCAAATAGTTTATTCTTTGGGTCAAATTGACCCCAGTTGGTAATCCATATACTGTATGTAAAATATGTTGGTAGTTTTGAGGGTTAAAGGCCCACGACAGCAAAAATCCAAGTATCCATTACCATACTAATTTTGTATTTGTTTTTATTATGAATCTCCATTAGCTGCTGCCTTGGCTGCTGCCAAGGCAGCAGCCTCTCTTCCAGGGGTCCTGCAAAATTAAGGCAGTTATTTATTTATTTTTACTTTACAATACATTCACAACAGATTTCACAACATATTAAGTGTGTGCCCTCAGGCCCCTACTCTTCTAGCACATATCCACAACCAAACCATTTGTGTACGTGTGTGTATAGTGCGTATGTTATCGTGTGTTTGTATGCATGTGTCTGTGCCTATGTTTGTGTTGCTTCACAGACCCCGCTGTTTCATAAGGTGAATTTTATTACGAATTTTAAATACAATTTTACTGCTCGCATGAGTCACTTGATGTGGAATAGAGTTCCATATAGTTATGGCTCTATGTAGTACTGTGTTCTGGACTTAGGGACTGTGAAGAAACCTCTGGTGCATGTCATTTTTGGGTATGCATAGGTATCTGAGCTGTGTGCCAGCAGGTCAAACAGGCAGCTTGGTGCATTACACATGTCAATACCTCTCACATATACAAGTAGTGATGAAGAGAATCTCTCCTCCACTTTGAGCCAGGAGAGATTGACAAGCATATTATTAATATTAACTCTCTGTGTACATCCAAGGGCCAGCTGTGCTGCCCTGTTCTGAGACCATTGCAATTTTCCTAATTCCCTCTTTGTGGCACCTGACCACACGACTGAACAGTAGTCAAGGTAGGACATTGACTACTGTAGGACCTGCCTTGTTGATAGTGCTGTTAAGAATACAGAACAGCGCTTTATTATGGACAGACTTCTCCCCATCTTAGCTATTGTTGTATTAATATGTTTTGACCATGACAGTTTACAATCCAGGGTTACTCCAAGCAGTTTAGTCTCCTCAACTTGCTCAATTACCACATTATTCATTACAATATTTAGTTGAGGTTTAGGGTTTACTGAATGATTTGTCCCAAATACAATGCTTTTAGTTTTAGAAATATTTAGGACTAACTTATTCCTTGCCACCCATTCTGAAACGAACTGCAGCTCTTTGTTAAGKGTTGCAGTCATTTCAGTCGTTGTGGTAGCTGACGTGTATAGTGTTGAGTCATCCGCATACATAGACATACTGGCTTTACTCAAGTAAGGGGCCTAGACAGCTGCCCTGGGGAATTCCTGATTCTACCTGGATTTTGTCAGGGTACTCGGCACACCCCGTACTACTGCCTCAGTTTTCTGGATGCATGCAGTGTTCTATAGATGTTACAGCCAGATCACATTGAACCCGACCCGAGTTAAGCATGCGTAAATGGAACGTAATTCCCTTTTTGTGCACTTCCTCTCTATGCGTATTCTGACCTAGAACTTTAGCATAAGAATAGCATGCAATTCAACCACAATTTATTGTTAGTTCCTTTGGTATAGCCTACATTATCATTCCATTTAATTGCACAGTTTTGCTTACCTTAATAACCTCTTACAGCTACCCCCCCCCCCCCCCCAAGATGCTTCTTACGGAGCCACTCCTTAGTTGCCATGGCTGTGTGCTTCGTGTCGTTGTCATGCTGGAAGACCCAGCCACGACCCATCTTCAATGCTCTTACTGAGGGAAGGAGGTTGTTTGCCAAGATCTCGCGATACATGGCCCCATCCATCCTCCCCTCAATACGGTGCAGTCGTCCTGTCCCTTTGCAGAAAAGCATCCCCAAAGAATGATGTTTCCACCTCCATGCTTCACGGTTGGGATGGTGTTCTTGGGGTTGTACTCATACTTCTTCTTCCTCCAAACACGGCGAGTGGAGTTAGACCAAAAAGCTCTATTTTTGTCTCATCAGACCACATGACCTTTCTCCCATTCCTCCTCTGGATCATCCAGATGGTCATTGGCAAACTTCAGACAGGCCTGGACATGCACTGGCTTAAGCAGGGGGACCTTGCGTGCGCTGCAGGATTTTAATCCATGACGGCGTAGTGTGTTACTAATGGTTTTCTTTGAGACTGTGGTCCCAGCTCTCTTCAGGTCATTGACCAGGTCCTGCCGTGTAGTTCTGGGCTGATCCCTCACCTTCCTCATGATCATTGATGCCCCACGAGGTGAAATCTTGCATGGAGCCCCAGACCGAGGGTGATTGACCGTCATCTTGAACTTCTTCCATTTTCTAATAATTGCGCCAACAGTTGTTTCCTTCTCACCAAGCTGCTTGCCTATTGTCCTGTAGCCCATCCCAGCCTTGTGCAGGTCTACAATTTTATCCCTGATGTCCTTACACAGCTCTCTGGTCTTGGCCATTTGTGGAGAGGTTGGAATCTTGTTTGATTGTGTGTGGACAGGTGTCTTTTATACAGGTAACGAGTTCAAACAGGTGCAGTTAATACAGGTAATGAGTGGAGAACAGGAGGGCTTCTTAAAGAAAAACTAACAGGTCTGTGAGAGCCGGAATTCTTACTGGTTGGTAGGTGATCAAATACTTATGTCATGCAATAAAATGCAAATTAATTATTTAAAAATCATACAATGTGATTTTCTGGATTTTTGTTTTAGATTCCGTCTCTCACAGTTGAAGTGTACCTATGATAAAAATTACAGACTCTACATGCTTTTGTAAGTAGGAAACCTGCAAAATCGGCAGTGTATCAAATACTTGTTCTCCCCACTGTATAATATAATACAC
>NC_036858.1:51375210-51461831 GCF_002910315.2 Salvelinus sp. IW2-2015
GCCCTTCTTTCAATTTCCGCCTGAAGACATACCCAATCTAACTGCCTCTAGCTCAGGCCCAGAAGCAAGGATATGCATATTCTTGGTACCATTTGAAAGAAAACACTCTGAAGTTTGTGTAGATGTGAATTGAATGTAGGAGAATATAACACAATAGATCTGGTTTAGATAATACAATGAAAAAAACATATGTTTTTTCTTTTTATTGTTGTATCGTCATCTTTAAAATGAACAAGATAAAACAAACATTCAGATATGAATATGTGGACAATTTCAATGAAAAACATAAGAGGGCAACAGTACTTGTGCAAAGTTTCAGAATGATAACTTCAAAATGAGTTGCTACATGACATTTATCATGAAGTCACCCAGGTATCCCACACAAGTAGTCCAAATGTACCCAAGTGGCCAAATTGGTGAAGGTATACATTTTGAAACAAATAACTATATACAAAATACCAAAATGGTATTCTAACACACCCTCCCCAAAAAATGGAGGGGAAAAAATTTAGAAAAAAAATCTTGAAAAAAAAAAATACCTTTATAAAATGACATGGGTAACTATTTACACACTTTCAATATTTGGAAGACCCTCAGTCCTCTATCAAATCAAATCTATTTATATAGCCCTTCGTACATCAGCTAATATCTCAAAGTGCTGTACAGAACCCAGCCTAAAACTCAAACAGCAAGCAATGCAGGTGTAGAAGCATGGTGGCTAGGAAACTCCCTAGAAAGGCCAAAACCTAGGAAGAAACCTAGAGAGGAACCAGGCTATGAGGGGTGGCCAGTCCTCTTCTGGCTGTGCCGGGTGGAGATTATAACAGAACAGATTTTCAAACGTTCATAGATGCCACAGCAGGGTCAGACACTAATACTCACAGTGGTTGTACAGGGTGCAACAGGACAGCACCTCAAGAGTAAATATGAACAGTTTACCTCTAGATGGCCCGGGAGGTGTGGAGCCAGAGACAGCAGGGTCCAGCTGGATGAACCAGCTTCAGAGGGGGATGGACACGTTGGCACCGGGGGCTCCCATTCGGTGTCATTGTCACTGTGAAGAAAAATGTTCAGTTAGAATAGTTTCACATATGAGCCCTGTATCAACAGGTATAATAAACAGATATATAGAGTACAGGGAACATAAAGTGCTGTTCCATTTCACTTGGCCATTGTTGTGGGCCTGCCTCAAATAGGCTATTTCATGTGGGGGTGGGGTGGAGCGGCAGACACACGCATCTCAACCATGCTCCCTCTAATCTATAATATGTAGACTGAGTGTTGGAAGCATGCTCGCTGTGTTGAGATGTGTGGGTTTGCTGTTACATTCTACTCCATTCCATTTATTATATATATATATATATATACAGTGGGGAGAACAAGTATTTGATACACTGCCGATTTTGCAGGTTTTCCTACTTACAAAGCATGTAGAGGTCTGTAATTTTTATCATAGGTACACTTCAACTATGAGAGACGGAATCTAAAACAAAAATCCAGAAAATCACATTGTATGATTTTTAAGTATTAATTTGCATTTTATTGCATGACATAAGTATTTGATACATCAGAAAAGCAGAACTTAATATTTGGTACAGAAACCTTTGTTTGCAATTACAGAGATCATACGTTTCCTGTAGTTCTTGACTAGGTTTGCACACACTGCAGCAGGGATTTTGGCCCACTCCGCCTACAGATCTTCTCCAGATCCTTCAGGTTTCGGGGCTGTCGCTGGGCAATACGGACTTTCAGCTCCCCTCCAAAGATTTCTATTGGGTTCAGGTCTGGAGACTGGCTAGGCCACTCCAGGACCTTGAGATGCTTCTTACGGAGCCACTCCTTAGTTGCCATGGCTGTGTGCTTCGTGTCGTTGTCATGCTGGAAGACCCAGCCACGACCCATCTTCAATGCTCTTACTGAGGAAGGAGGTTGTTTGCCAAGATCTCGCGATACATGGCCCCATCCATCCTCCCCTCAATACGGTGCAGTCGTCCTGTCCCCTTTGCAGAAAAGCATCCCCAAAGAATGATGTTTCCACCTCCATGCTTCACGGTTGGGATGGTGTTCTTGGGGTTGTACTCATACTTCTTCTTCCTCCAAACACGGCGAGTGGAGTTAGACCAAAAAGCTCTATTTTTGTCTCATCAGACCACATGACCTTCTCCCATTCCTCCTCTGGATCATCCAGATGGTCATTGGCAAACTACACACACAAACATAGGCTATGGGTCATTCACATACATACAAACATACCCCCACCCACAATGTATAGCCAATGTGTACTTTACACATTTCATTACATTTTTATATATTGCAAATAAAATGTAAAAACAATCACAAATAATATTTGATATTATTAATTTCAAACAACGGCATTAGCATGAGAAGAACTTACCAGTCCAAAACAATGTCCTCTCCGTTCAAAAAATATGCTTCCATTTTGGAGTCATAGCAATGGTCGCTAACTGAGTCGTCTTCCAAAAGCAGATCTGTTTAACTTTCACCATCAATTTCCTCTATAATTTTGTCTACATTCGTATATCTAGTCTTAGACTTAGCTTTCCCTGACTTATTCGCCATGATGTTCGATATATAAAGCTGAAGATGCGCGTTACCGAAATAGTGCTGTGCGTAACAAGCTTGGCTCCTTCCAGTATGAATCTTCAATGGCGAAAGCCCGTCTTTACGCCGGAGTTTACTACATGGGTTGGTCTTCCAACACAGAAACATTACATATTGCCGTTTACCTCTGCTCATTGGCTATCTACCCAGCTAGATTTCAAGACGATCAGTGGTCATTGGGTTAAAATACAGTCAATCAACGAAACAGCGGTCATATAATTGGTGCACAATGAGGTCATTACTTGTTGTCTTCCTATCGGTTTCTTTCGGTCAATACGTCCCGCGAAATGACCCATCAAGTTTGGTTGTGTTACAAACAAACAGTTGATTGCAATGAAACCAAACATGACTGGATAAAGTCACGTTTAGTCTGTGTATTTACGTCGAATGTTTCATCAAAAATCTAATGACACGGAATTCACGACACCAGCGGTTCACAAACTGTTTCGTGTTAGGCTATAAAAATGGATTTAACCGAACAAAAGACCATTCATTGTGTAACAATGAGCCTTGGGATTGCAAACAGAGGAAAATCGTCAAAGGTAAACTATTTATTTTATTGCTATCTGTGATTTTGTTACGCCTGTGCTGGTTGAAATAGTATTTTGGTATGGGGCTCTGTCCTCAGATAATCGCAGAGTATTCTTTCGCAGTAAATCCTTTTTTAAATCTGACAACGCAGTTGGATTAGCAAGATTCTAGGCTTTTGAACCATGTGAGACACTTGTATTTTCAGGAATGTTTAATATGACTATTTATGTGGCGCTCACCGTATGTTGTCGAATTTAATCCCGCTACCAGRATCGGTAGCACAGAGAAGTTCATTTGCTTCCTCTGTAAACGGCGTAACGGCCATGTGGTTGTTGCTAAGAATCATTAGTAACGGTTGATAATATATAAAATATATATAGGCTAATTCAATTGTTATGGAGCAGAGCGCAGACCAAGCTGTAACAGGTTGAACCCAACACATGATGCAATATTTGGCCTTGTCATCATACAGTTCAATGGTTAGTACAGGCAATAGATGAGGGTATAGCCTGCTATTGTACACTATTCTCCCTATTATACACTGACCAAAAACATAAACGCAACATGCAAAAGATTTTACTGAGTTACAGTTCATATAAAATGAATTAGGCCCTAATCTATGGATTTCACATGACTGGGAATACAGATATGCATCTGTTGGTCAAAGATACCTTAAATAAAAGTAGGGGCGTGGATCAGAAAACCAGTCAGTATCTGGTGTGACCACCATTTGCCTCATGCAGCGTAACACATCTCCTTCCCATAGAGTTGATCAGGCTGTTGATTGTGGCCTGTGGAATGTTGTGCCATTCCTCTTCAATGACTGTGCAAATTGCTAGATATTGGCGGAAACTGGAACATGCTGTCATACACTTAGATCCAGAGTATCCCGAACATGCTCAATGGGTGACATGTCTGGTGAGTATGCAGGCCATGGAAAAACTGGGACATTTTCAGCTTCAAGGGAATTGTGTACAGATCCTTGCAACATGGGGCCGTGGATTATCATGCTGAAACATGAGGTGATGGCGGCGGATGAATGGCACGACAATGGGCCTCAGGATCTCGTCACAGTATCTCTGTGCATTTAAATTGCCATGGATAAAATGCAATTATGTTCGTTTTACGTAGCTTATGCCTGCCCATACCATAACCCCGACTTCCACCATGGGGCACTCTGTGCAAACCCACAGTTTCATCAGCTGTCCGGGTGGCTGGTCTCAGATGATCCCGCAGGTGAATATGTCAGATGTGAAGGTCCTGGGATGGCGTGGTTACACACAGCCTGCTGTTGTGATGCCGGTTGGATGTACTGCCAAATTCTCTAAAACGACGTTGGAGGCGGCTTATGTTAGAATAATTAACACATTCTCTGGCAACATTTCTGGTGGACATTCCTGAAGTCAGCATGCCAGTTGCATACTCCCTCAAAACTTGAGACATCTGTGGCTTTGTGTTTTGTGACAAAACTGCACATTTTAGTTGTGGCCTTGTATTGTCCCAAGCACAAGGTGCCCCTGTATAATGATCATGCTTTTTAATCAGCTTCTTGATATGCCACAGCTGTCAAGTGGATGGATTATCTTGGCAAAGGAGAACTGCTCACTAACAGGGATGTAAACAAATTTGTTCACCAATTTTGAGAGAGATAAGCTTTTTGGGGATCTTTTATTTCAGCTCATGAAACATGAGACCAACACTTTACATGTTGCATTTATATTTCTGTTTAGTATAATTCTATGTACACTTATTTTCAAATGTTACCATAGGTTGAAGAACTGATGGTGGTAATTTTCAGAATGAATCAAAACACAGTTTTCTTTCTTTCTTGTGTAAAGGCTCTGCAAATCTGTTTTAAATACTTTCCTAAACCTAAATAATCTACAACATCAAATAATGTTTAAATCTACCAATTGGTGGTAAAATGGAGACAAATATGCATATACAGTGCCTTCAGAAAGTATTCATACCCCTTGACTTATTCCACATTTTGTTCTTACAGCCTGAATTAAAAATGGTTTTAATGTATGTTTTCTCACCCAACTACACACAATACCACATAATGATAAAGAGAAAGCATGTTTTTAGAAATGTTAGCAAATTTATTGAAAATTAAATACAGAAATATCAAATTTACATAATGAGTAGAAGCACATTTGGCAGATATTACAGCTGTGAGTCTTTCTGGGTAAGTCTCTAAGAGCTTTCCACAACTGGATTGTGCAACATTTGCCTATTATTCTTCAAAGAATTATCCAATCTCAAATCAAATCAAAGTTTATTTGTCACGTACGCCGAATACAACAGTGAAACGCTTACTTACAGGCTCTAACCAACAGTGCAAAAGAGGTATTAGGTGAACAATAGGTAAGTAAAGAAATAAAAACAACCTTAAAAAAGACAGTGAAAAATATCAGTAGAAAGGCTCTATACAGTAGCGAGGCTATAAGGGTAGCGAGGCTACATATAGGCACCGGTTAGTCGGCTGATTGAGGTAGTATGTACATGTAGATATGGTTAAAGTGACTATGCATATATGATAAACAGAGCGTAGCAGTAACGTAAAGGATGGGTTGGCGGGTGGTGGGTGGTGGGACACAATGCAGATAGCCCGGTTAGCCAATGTGCAGGGGCACTGGTTGGTCGGCCCAATTGAGGTAGTATGTACATGAATGTGTAGTTAAAGTTACTATGCATATATGATAAACAGAGAGTAGCAGCAGTGTAAAAGAGGGGTTGAGGGGGGGGGCACACAATGCAAATAGTCCGGGTAGCCATTTGATTACCTGTTCAGGAGTCTTATGGCTTGGGGGTAAAATCTGAAGCCTTTTTTCCTAGACTTGGCACTTCGGTACCGCTTGCCATGCGGTAGTAGAGAGAACAGTCTGTGACTGGGGTGGCTGGGGTCTTTAACAATTTTTAGGGCCTTCCTCTGACACAGCCTGGTGTAGAGATCCTGGATGGCAGGCAGCTTAGCCCCATCATTAAGGAAAAGCGTTGCCTGAATCAACGAGTCTCCATGGTGATGGATAAACTTTATATCAACAGGCAATTGTATCAGGACTCTAGAGTAACTCCCTGGCTATTTTAATTTAATGTTCAAATGTGAGTTTGTGTGTGGTAGTGTATCATGACAACTTCAACTATAACGAATACATGCTCTATTGATCTCCACTTGATGAGGAAAGGGTTGCATATAGCTCAGGTAAATGTATGTAGCCTTCCTAACAAAATACATGAGGTTTTTAACTTGGTCAACATAAATATTATTCATATTTTGGCCTTGACCGAAACGCATTTAGATGCATCTGTAAATGATGGGCAAATGAACATTCAAGGATATAGTCTGCTGAGAAGGGACAGGAATAGGAATGGTGGGGAAGAAGCACTGTATATTCAGAATCATATACCTTTTAAGAGGAGGGATGACCTTAATGTATGTCAAATAGAGACACTATGGGCTGAAGTACATCTGCCTCACAGGCACCCATATTGGTGGGATGTGTGTATAGGCCTCCTAGCTCTAAGGTGTCCTATCTGGATGACTTATGTACTGGGTTTGACCAGGCCACAGATAGCAACAGAGATGTATTTATCTTGGGTGATTTTAATATAAATTGGAAGGATCACAATAATTTGAATAGAACAAAATTGATTATATATGCCAAGAACTGTGTTTTGAAACAAATGGTTAATGATACTACTAGATCTTCAATTAAGTTGGGTCATCATTCAGACACATGCATTGATCTGATTTTCTGTAATATACCATTGCAATGCTTAAAAGCCAGATCAATGCCAGTGGGCTGGACAGACCATACTATTGTGACCATAACCATGAACACCAAGGTTCCAAAGAAACCCCCTAGGATTGTGGTCAAAAGAAATGTTAAAACATTTAATCATGAGCTATTTAAATGATTTGGCTGGTGTACCCTGGGAGCTGATTTATCTAGAGGATGATTTAAATCACGCTACAGAATGTTTTATTGATTTGCTCACTGAGGTAATGGACCATCATGCCCCTATAAGAAAGAGTACAGTTGGTGCCAGTCCATCTCCATGGATTGATGATGAACTGGGTAAAGCTTTTTCTCAAAGAAATAWKGCAAAAGTCTTAGCAGCCAAGTCAAAATTAGAAATTGATGAACAGAATTATAGAACATTACGTAATTATGCAGTTAAATTGAATCGAAAGAAAAAAAAGTTATTTTACAACAATGCTTTTATTGATTCTAAAAAGGTATGGAACACAGTTAAGGGCTTATTTGGTACATCTATCTCATCATGCCCATCTAGTGTGGAGGTTGACGGGAGAATTATAACAAAACCAGTTGATATTGCCAATMATTTTGCAGATTATTTTACAAAGAAAATGTAATTACTGAGCAACAATTTAAACATACATTCTTCCAAACAAGCTATTGTCCAATGGATTGATGATCATATTATGAGCAACACGATCTGCTCTTTTAGTCTACAAACGTTGTCAGTGGAGGAGGTGTTAAAACCTGTTGAGGATAGAGGGCGCTATTTTCACTTTGGGGAAAATCGTGCCCAATTTAAACGGCCTCGTACTCTATTCTTGCTCGTACAATATGCATATTATTATTACTACTGGATAGAAAACACTCTCAAGTTTCTAAAACCGTTTGAATTATATCTGTGAGTAAAACAGAACTCATTTTGCAGCAAATTTCCTGTCAGAAAGTGAAAAATCTGAAATCGAGGCTCTGTTCCAGGGCCTCCCTATCAATTTGCTTGAATTTATGACTATACATGCACCTCATACGCCTTCCACTAGATGTCAATAGGCAGTGAGAGGTGAAATGGGGAGTCTAGCTATATCTATGGTCAAAAGAGAGGTCTTGGAATGACATGACCCCAATTTCCTTTGTTCAGGAAGACGCGGGAAGGACATCAGCTTTGGCTTCTGAAAACCTTTCCTTATAGACGGCTAATATCTCCGGCTTTGATTTTATTTGATAAATGTGATAATATCATCGTAAAGTATGTTTTTTCAATATAGTTTTATCAGATTATTGAAAAAAAAATCGGGAGTTTTGGCGTGTTCCGTTCTCTGCGTTCGGTGACGATGGACAGCTTCGCTCCACTTGGCAAGTTTTGGTTGCTAAATCAACAGACGAAGAGGACATTCTAAATCCAAACAATGATTATTCTGGACAAAGGACCCCTTGTACAAGATTCTGATGGAAGCTCACCAAAAGTAGGACCCATTTATGATGTTATTTCGTATTTCTGTCGAAAATGTTTACTATTAGTTTCCGCCCAGATTTTGGGCGCTCTCTCGCTATAACGTAAGCTGTATGTCGTACTAAAGTTATTTTTAGAATTCTAACACGGCGATTGYATTAAGAACTAGTGTATCTATCATTTCCTGTACAACATGTATTTTTTAGTAAAGTTTATGATTAGTTATTTGGTCAGAATAGGTGAGTGTCAGAAATATATCCGGAGATTCTGGAAAACGTTTTCACAATGTATAACCACGGATTTTAGCTCTAAATATGCACATTTTCGAACAAACCATATATGTATTGTGTAATATGATGTTATAGGACTGTCATCTGATGAAGTTTATGAAGGTTAGTGAAATAATTAATATCTTTTGCTGGTTTTGTCGCTATCGCTACTGTTGCCTTGAATCAATGCTGTTGTGTGGTTGGCTATTGTAGTAAGCTAATATAATGCTAAATTGTGTTTTCGCTGTTAAACACTTAAAAAATCTGAAATATTGGCTGGATTCACAAGATGTTTGTCTTTCATTTGCTGTACACCATGTATTTTTCATAAATGTTTTATGATTAGTATTTAGGTATTTCACGTTGGTCTCTATAATTACTCTGGCTGCTTCGGTGCTATTTGTGATGGTAGCTGTGATGGTAGCTGCAATGTAAAACTATGATTTATACCTCAAATATGCACATTTTTCGAACAAAACATAGATTTATTGTATAACATGTTATAAGACTGTCATCTGATGAAGTTGTTTCTTGGTTAGTTTGGTTGGTTCTTGGTTAGTTTGGTTGGTTTTGTGCAAGCTACCTGTGCTGTGAAAGAAATGTCTGTGCTTTTTTGTATTTGGTGGTGAGCTAACATAAATATACGTGGTGTTTTCGCTGTAAAACATTTTAAAAATCGGACATGTTGACTGGATTCACAAGATGTTTGTCTTTCATTTGCTGTATTGGACTTTTTAATGTGTGAAAGTTAAATATTTCTCAAAAATATTTTTTGAATTTCGCGCTCTGCCTTTTCAGTGGAATGTGGGAGGAGTTCCGCTAGCGGAACCCCGGGGYTAGACAGGTTAACCCTATTGAAGTCATTACCTGATGGTATGTCACGCCCTGGCCATAGAGAGGCTTTTATTCTCTATTTTGGTTAGGCCAGGGTGTGACTAGGGTGGGCATTCTAGTTTCTTTATTTCTATGTTTTCTATTTCTTTGTGTTTGGCCGGGTGTGGTTCTCAATCATAAGCAGCTGTCTATCGTTGTCTCTGATTGGGAATCATACTTAGGCAGCCTTTTCCCACCTGTGTTTTGTGGGTAGTTGTTTTCTGTTTTGTGTCTACACCAGACCGAACTGTTTCGTTTTGTTCTTCTTTGTTATTTTGTTTCAGTGTTCAGTTTAATAAATTATCTTGAACACGTACCACGCTGCGCTTTTGTCCACTTCTTCTGACGACGAGCGTGACATGGTAAATCTACAGGTTATGGCTCTTATGGACAATTTCTTGCTTCGCTGTGCTGCTCCCCAGATTGCAGTTCCACTGAGATACATATTTAATTGGTCACTTGAAAAGGGGATGTTTGCAAATGTATGGAGGCATGCGAAACTGTGTCCTATTCCGAAAGACTGCAAAGAACCCATTACACATGCCAATAGTCGACCAATTAGTCTACTCCCTACACTCAGTAAGATATTGGAGGGTATTGTGAGTCGACAAATGTGGGACTACATGGAAAAGAATGATCTGATTACAGCCAATCAGCATGCTTATCGCAAAACCATTCCACTACCACTGCATTGGTTGACATGACTGACCAGTGGCTCAATGCTATGGATAATGGCAAGTTTGTGGCTGTACTATTTTTAGATTTCAGTGCAGCATTTGATTTAGTGGATCATGAAATAATTTTGACAAAATTAATGCATTATGGTTTTAAGGAGGTAGTCCACCTATATCAATGGTTCATTTTCTTCCCCTCGTGTTAACTGTGGAATACCGCAGGGCAGCTGCCTTGGGCCACTTCTTTATTTAATATATACCAACGACCTTCCCTATGTCTTAGCTGAAACTCAAGCTACTATATTTGCAGATGATACTACAATTTATGCAGCAAGACAATCGGTTCAACAGGTACAGCAAGCTTTACAAGGAGATTTGGAGAATATCAGGGAGTGGGTTTGCCAAAACAAACTTGTTTTAATTAAACACCAAGAAAACCAAAGTTATGTTGGTCTGTTCAACTAGGAAAAGGCCAAAACTGTCAGGATTTGGCCAGGATTGTTCCGGTTTTGGCCACTAGATGCCCCCATTGTGCTTTTTTGACCCTTTTGTTTTCCCTTGTTTCCAGTTATTATTTGCACCTGTGCCTCGTTTCCCTTGAATGTATTTAAACCCTTAGTTTTCTTCAGTTCTTTGCTCTGTGTTTGAATGTTAGCACCCAGCCCCAGCAATGCTGTGTACATTTGTTACTCCAGTTGGATTCTCTTGAGGTACTCTGTTTTTGTTCTTGTTTATTTATTTTTGATTATTTCTTTTGAGGTTTTTTCCCTGCTGTATCTACCACCTTGTGGATTTACCTTTTGTCTTGGAATTACTTTTGACGTTGTGGATTTATATTTTTGCTTGAAGTACTTTCCTTTTTACTTTATTAAAACACCGTCTCAAGTACTGCTGTGTCTGCCTCATCTTCTGGGTTCTGCCGACTATTAGTGGCTCAGTTTGCTAAGTGACTGTTTCTCACACCGGAGACCCGAGTTCGTAACTGGGTCCTGACAAAAACAGCATGGGATACAATCAAGTATGGGAGGAGTACAAATTGAAGAAGTGGCAGAAATCAAACTATTGGGAGTGCAGCTAGACAACTGCTTATCATGGTCATCTCAAATAACTAATCTATGTTAAAAAAAATATATTATAACAGCATGCATAATCAGAAGGATAGCTAAATATTTACCAGGACAAATTCTTCAGCAAATAACACAAGCATTAAATGAGAGTCAGGTGAACTACTCTTCTGTGGTCTGGGGAAATGCATCATCAAGTGAAGTTAGGAGGCTGCAGAATGCACAGAACAAAGCAGCAAGGATTGTTTTAAGGTGGAGATATGGTTCTTCTGTTGCAGTCATGCGCAGTGTTCTTGGTTGGTCATCAATCGACAAGATAATTGAAAAAAACATGCTTATTTTATTTCATAACATACATAATTTAAAACGGCCAAGTTCTATTCAAAACGGTATTCAGTTGGTAAGAGACATACATTTCGTAAATACTAGAAATAAATTGTCCACCATCTATGCGTTATCCAGACAGAAAAGAGAAATAGGCAAAATAACATTTCGATTTAGAGCAATAAAGAAATGGAATAAATTAACTGAGCAAACACGAAACCTTTCAATATATACATTTAAAATTATTTTAAAACAATTTAAATAAAATACATAGAAATGTTGTGGGACTATAGTAGATGAAGAATCAATATTTTTTAGATTGAGTATTTATTGGGTCATTATGTTAGTATATTATGTATGTTTGTAATAGTGTGTTATATGTGGAAATGTGTTCATATTATAAATTGTATTTTAATGTTTAAGGACTCTTAGTCCAAATGGTGACTAAAAGAGATCCAAATAAAATAAAATGTACTGGATCGTACGCATTACCCTCTGTAGTGCCGTACCAGGCGGTGATGAGACCAGTCAGGATGCTCTCGATGTTGCAGCTGTAGAACMTTTCGAGGATCAGAGGACCCATGCCAAATCTTTTTAGTTTCCTGAGGGGGAATAGGCTTTCTCGTGCCCTCTTCACGACTGTTTTGGTGTGTTTGGACCGTTCTAGTTTGTTGGTGATGTGGACACCAAGGAACTTGAAGCTCTCAACCTGCTCCACTACAGCCCTGTCGATGAGAATGGGGGAGTGCTCGGTCCTCTTTTTCCTGTAGTCCACAATCATCTCCTTAGTCTTGGTTACATTGAGGGATAGGTTTTTRTTCTGGCACCGCCAGGTCTCTGACCTCCTCCCTATAGGCTGTCTCGTCGTTGTCGGTGATCAGGCCTACCACTGTTGTGTTGTCTGGAAACTTAATGATGGTGGTGGAGTCGTGCCTGGCCATGCAGTCGTGGGTGAACAGGGAGTACAGGAGGGGACTGAGCACGCACCCCTGAGGGGCTCCAGTGTTGAGGATCAGGGTGGCAGATGTGTTGCCTCACCACCTGGGGGCGGCCTGTCAGGAAGTCCAGGATCCAGTTGCAGAGGGAAGTGTTTAGTCCCAGGATCCTTAGCTTAGTGATGAGCTTTGAGGGTACTATGGTGTTGAACACTGAAATGTAGTCAATGAATAGCATTCTCACGTGTCCAGGTGGGTAAGGGCAGAGTGGGGTGCAATAGAGATTGCATCATCTGTGGATCTGTTTGGGTGGTATGCAAATTGGAGTGGGTCTAGGGTTTCTGGGATAATGCTGTTGATGTGAGCCATTACCTGCCTTTCAAAGCACTTCATGGCTACAAACGTGAGTGCTACGGGTCTGTAGTCATTTAGTTAGGTTGCCTTCGTGTTYTTGGGCTCAGGGACTATGGTGGTCTGCTTGAAACATGTTGGTATTACAGACTATTACAGACTCAGGGACATGTTGAAAATGTCAGTGAAGACACCTGCCTGGAGCACATGCCCTGAGCAATCTCTGTCAAATCGGTTGTTGATCTTTGCTAGACAACCATTTTCAGGTTTTGCCATAGATTTTCAAGTAGATTTAAGTCACAACTGTAACTCAGGATCATTCCCAGTCTTCTTGGTAAGCAACTCCAGTGTAGATTTGGCCTTGTGTTTTAGGTTATTGTCCTGCTGAAAGGTGAATTCATCTACCAGTCTGTTGGAAAGCAGACTGAACCAGGTTTTCCTCTAGGATTTTGCCTGTGCTTTCCATTCCATTTTTTCCCCCTGAAAAACTCCCAAGCCCTTAACGATTACAAGCATACCCATAGCATGATTCAGCCGCCACTATACTTGAAACTATTTACAGTGGTACTCAGTAATGTGTTGTATTGGATTTGCCCCAGACATAACACGTTGCATTTGAAAACTTCCCTAGTCTTTGTAGTTTATTCTGTTTTTGAAATTCACTGCTCGACTGAGTGTAGGGGGTACGGAGATAAAGTAGTCATTCAAAAATCATGTTAAAGTCCATGCAACTTATTATGTGACTTGTTAAGCACATTTCTACTCCTCAGCTTATTTAGGCTTGCCATAACAAATGGGTTGAATATTTATTGACTCAAGACATTTCAGCTTTTCATTTTTATTTATTTAAAAATAAAAAAAATAAAAACATAATTCCACTTTGACATTATGGTATATTGTGTGTAGGCCAGTGACAAAAATATATACATTTAACCCATTTGAAATGTGGAAAAAGTCAAGGGGTGTCAATATTTTCTGAAGGCACTGGATTTAGATGGCTTTCTGATCCCTAATATTCTGAACCCGTTCTCTCTATATATTCTAGCGAGCCTGTAGACAAATTTCTGACTAAAAAGGTACACGGTATTTGAAGGGATGGCTTAAGATAAATGTATTGAAAACCCTCTTTATTTAAAACTCCATCCACAAGAAAATCTGTTAGCCAGCAAGTGGGAGGGTTTTCAGCAGTTGAATGAAATCTATTTAGAGCGTGCAAGGTAGCCACACCTGATTAAGGTAAGTCTGAATACCAAATACTGAGAAGTGCATAGAAAAGTCAGCGGTAGGAAAGGCGTACATTTACTAAGTCTGAATCGGGCCCCATGAGCTCTCTCAACATGAGACTAGCCTACTCTCTTTCTCTTTCCCTCTCTTTTTCTGAGTCACTGCCTTTTATTTTCCTCTCGTTCTCCCTCTCTCTCTGTCTCTCTCTCCTCTCTTTCATTTTCCCCCCTCACCCTTCGCTCTCTCTCTCCCCTGTCTATCTCATCTCGCTTTCTCTCCCTCCCCATCTCTCTCTACCCCCTCTCTTTTTCTTTCCTTTTTCCCCTAATTTTCATCTCTTCTTCCTCTGTCTATTTTTGGTCCTTCATTCTCGACCACCTGCAAACCGTCTAATTAGCTCACATCTGTTACTGCGCCGTTCATCTAATCACACACACACACACACACACACACACACACACACACACACACACACACACACACACACACACACACACACACACACACACACACACACAMACACACCCATCTCAGCAGCGCTGCACACGCCTGGCTCCCCTCCATTCTTCTATCCTTCCATCCCACTAAAATCTCAGTAATATATCTGCATTACTTGTAAGTACACACATTCACACACACACACCGTACACACACACACACACACACACACACACACACACACACACTAAAACACGCATACGCTCTGGCATACACATAGGAAGAAAGCAGACAGCAGCAATCTTGATCTACAAATGCCGCTCGCTCTCTGTTAATGACTAGTATAGTATCATCAAGTCTTACTGCAAACACCTCAGTAATTACACCACAGTAATTTTCTCAACTCTGCATTGGAGTCAGCTGTAATTCACTGGAAATATGTTTTTTAAGCATACAGTAGGCTTGTCTTTGTACATTAGATATGCTTTACAATGATGATGATAGTGATGGTGGTGGTGATGATACTGATGTTGATTGCGATGATCATTATGATGATCATGATGACAATGATGATGATGATGATGATGATTAAGATGATGATCATGATGATGATGATTAAGATGATGATCATGATGATGATGATTAAGATGATGATGATCATGGTTACAATGATGATGATGATTACGATGATGATGATGCTGATTAAGATGATGATGACAATGATGATGATGATTAAGATGATCATGATGACAATGATGCTGATGATTCAGATGATGATTAAGATGATGACAATGATGATGCTGATGATTAAGATGATGATAATCATGATGACAATGATGATTAAGATGATGATGATTAAGCTGATGATGATCATGATGACAATGATGATGATTAAGATGATGATGATCATGATGACAATTATGATGATGATCAAGGTGATCATGATCATGCTGACAATGATGATGATGATTAAGATGATGAAAATGATGATGATCATGATGGTAATGATTAAGATGATGATGGTGATGATGATCATGATGACAGTGATGATGATTAAGATGATGATGATTACGATTATGTTGATTATGATGATGATTACGATGATGATCATGATGACAATGMTGCTGATGATTAAGATGATGATGATCATGATGACAGTGATGATGATTACGATGATGATGATTACGATGATGATGATTATGATGATGACGATTCCGATGATAATTATATTAACGACAACAATGATAATGATGATGTCTGTGTGTTTTTCTCTCATCAGGTCTCCGCAGCAGTTACTCCTGCAGTGTATGTAGTGTGGTGTTGAACTCCATTGAACAGTACCATGCTCACCTCCAGGGCTCCAAGCACCAGAACAAGTAAGTTGATAACACTAACTATGGTGCACGAAAGAGAGAGAGAGAGAGAGAGAAGGTGAGAGAGAGGGGGGGGGGGAGAGAGCATGACAGAGAGACAGGTTATGGGTGTGCAAACTGTGAACAAGACGTCAGCACAGTAATTTCCAGAGACGGAATCAGTTGCACTCGGTCTCTTCTGCATGGAATCTATTGACTTTGGTTCCAATATGGGTAGCCTATATGACAACAGCCATATTTCTCATTACATCAAAAATTAAGTTGAGTAAAAATTCTACCACCATCTGCAGTCAAATAATTTACCTTGTTCGTTAATCAACAATTGAACCATAGCTGGCTAGCTGTCTGTACTTTGCAGAACAAATGCACATCAATTAATTTTGTTGACAAAACCAGAGAGGAAGAGGCAAAGTGAGAGGGTCCACTCGGGAATGCAACGATAAGCAGACTGATAAGCAGGCCGATAAGCAGACCGCCTGCCTTCCCGCCTTTGGAACAATGACTCCCATGGTTAGAGCGGAGACAAGATCATCTGGTCATTATATACAATATCTCTGACAAAACATATCTGGTTCTCCGAGGACAGATGCTACAGCATTCCATGCTTTTTCTTTGGATAGTGTTCTTGTATTGGGATTACTGGGGTCATACAGCAAAGTGTGCTTCTCAACTTTGATGATCAAACGGGTGTCATTAATTTTGCCAACTTTGACCTGTCCTGTCAAAATATCAGAATATGTCAGAATATCTTTCAAGGAGGGTCAGGGGAGGGGTCTACTCTACTGCATCCTCTGCCTCGAAAGATGATACAAGGTAGACCATCATCTTCATTTGCCTTTCTGTTCATCAGCTGGTTTGAATGTTTAAAAGTTTAGAAAAAGCATTGATACTATAGATACAGTATAACAACCCACCTCCAATTATGAACTTGGAAGACTACAGTTGCATTTATATATTAGTTTTACAAACAGGTAGGCCTACTGCTATTGTATAGATGAAGCATACTATTGTTATTAATGTTTCTATTACATTTTCATACTATGAAGCTGAGTGAATATGTTTTTAAGTGTTGAAATATAATTGTATGGTGTTTACGTGAGTGGATCCGAGAAAAATAGATCCAAACCTAATTTTAGGTTGCTGCTACAACAGCCGCACAACGTCTACGCTTTACGCACGCGCCGATGTAGCAGGTAACATTGACTATAGTAAGCCTATCAACTCCGTATCACGCAAGTCTCACAGACGTGGATTTCACTCGTGTGGTGTAGCTGGGCCGTAAGAGGGTCTAGGTGCTGTGGCAGTCAGTGCTCAGAGAATAGTAATAATCTACATTATAATGTTGTGTTCACGTGATGCTGATCAATAACGTGTTGGTGTAAAATGTGTGATTTTATACAGCTCTCTCGCTCTCTAAATAAGAAACAAGCACATACACAGGCAAACACACACACACGGTTCCGCTCTATGCATCCTCCCACTCAATGAGTTGCCCAGCAACATGTTGTCTATCAAGGTAGAATCAATCCATCAGAGTGTGTGTGTGTGTGTGTGTGTGTGTGTGTGTGTGTGTGTGTGTGTGTGTGTGTGTGGTGGTGTGTGTGTTGTGTGTGTGGTGGTGTGGTGTGTGTGTGTGTGTTTGTGTGTGTGTGTGTGTGTGTGCCATACCAAGCAGTGATATAGCCGACAGGATGCTCTCAATGGTGCATCTGTAGAAGTTCATGAGGGTCTTAGGGGCCAAGCCAAATTTTTCTTCAGCTTCCTGAGGTTGAAGAGGTGCTGTAGCGCCTTCTTCACCATGCTGTCTGTGTGGATGGACCATTTCAGGTTGTCAGTGATGTGCACGCCGAGGAACTTGAAGCTTTGTGTGATATGGCAACTAGAGGTGTGTAGATCACTGAGAGAGAATATGACTGCACTTCAGTACACACACACACCGGACACTATCTGTAACAGAGGTTTATATATCACTGTAAGAGGAGATGACAGGGGTGGCAGCACTTTCACCTTTACTCTGTGTGTCTGCTAATCACCACTCAGTACAGCTGATTTACACTGTAGAGAGAGAGAGAGAGAGAGAGAGAGAGAGAGAGAGATTAGGTATTTGAGGTATTTGAGAGAGAGAGAGAGAGAGAGATGCAAGGGAGAAAGAGATGTAAGAGAGAGAGAGAGAGAGATGGGAGTGAACGAGAGGGAAAGAGGTGGGAAGTGAATAAGAGAGAGAGGTAGGTGAGATAGAGATGTAAGAGAGAAAGAGAGATGGGAAGTGAAAGAGAGAGAGAAAGAGAGATGGGAAGTAACAGAGATAGAGATGGGAATGAGAGGGTGAGAGGGGGAGAGAGAGAGAGAGAGAGAGAGAGAGAGAGAGAGAGAGAGAGAGAGAGAGAGAGAGATTGATGGGAAGTAAGAGAGAGAGTTTGCAAGGTAGAGGGAGACTGAGAGTTAGAACTGGCACGATAGTTGTATAACCATGTAACCAGCGATTATGTATGAAGAATATGAATAAAACAAAATAGCCATCATAACCGTTCTAATACATTCATTTTGTTGTATTTTTATGTAAATATATCCAATATACCCAATAGCAGTAGTGTACATTTGTAAACGTGCTAAAAAAGATGCTACCATCTCTGCTGACAGTAACATTTAGTGTTAGTGTTAACGCTGTATTTATCCTCGCTACTGTTATTTTACTGCTGCTCTTTAATTATTTGTTACTTGGATTTTTTATTTTTTTATTATCTATTTTTTACTTACACTTATTGTTCTTAAAACTGCATTGATGGTTAACCTGTCTCCCCACATTCCACTGAAAAGGCAGCGCGCGAAATTCAAAAAATATTTTTKKGAAATATTTAACTTTCACACATTAACAAGTCCAATACAGCAAATGAAAGATAAACATCTTGTGAATCCAGCCAACATGTCCGATTTTTAAAATGTTTTACAGCAAAAAACACCACGTATATTTATGTTAGCTCACCACCAAATACAAAAATGCACAGACATTTCTTTCACAGCACAGGTAGCTTGCACAAAACCCCCAAATAGAGATAGAATTAGTCACTAACCAAGAAACAACTTCATCAGATGACAGTCTTCATACATGTTATACAATAAATCTAATGTTTGTTAGAAAAATTTGCAATATTTCAGGATATAAATCATGCAGATTTTATTGCAGACTACAAATCTCAAATAGCACCGAAGCAGCAAGAATAACTACAGAGACGCAACTGAAATACCTAAAATATCTCAATAAACATTTCATGAAAATACATGCGTGTACGCAAATGAAAGATAAACATCTTGTGATTCCAGCCAATAATTTCATATTTTTTAAGTGTTTTTACAGCGAAAACATATTAGCGTATTATAATTCAGTAACGCAAAAAAAAAACAATAGTCCACCAACAACCGCATTCTTCACCGCAAGTGCAATCGCAAAAAAACAGCAAAAGATATAAATTATCACTAACTTGAACAACTTCATCAGAGAGCATCCTATAAATATGTTACACGACTATCATATATTTTTGTTCGAAATGTGCATATTTAGCGTACGAATTCGTGGTATTACAAATTGAATACGTTAGCCACATAACTGCCACAATAATTATCCGGATATTATTTCTGACACTACCTAAACTAATCAAATAAACTCATAAAACTTTACTAAAAAAATACATGTTGTACAGCAAATGAAAGCATACAACTAGTTCTTATATGCAATCGCCGTGTTAGACTTTCTAAAATAACTTTAGTACACTACAGTTACGTTATATGCGAGGACGCGCTGCAATGAGGGACGAAAATCAGTACTAAACATTTTCCACGAAATACGAAATAAACATCATAAATGTGTTCCTACTTTTGCTGCGCTTCCCATCGAATCTTGCTACAAGGAGTCTTTTGTCCAGAATAATCGTGTTGGTTTAGAATTCCTCTTACTCCTGTCGAAATTAGCAACCAAGCTAGCCAAAGTGGCGCGCGAAGTTGTTCCATCCTTCACAAACGCCAGAGAACGGAAAACGCCAAAACTTCCCGATAAACTTTCAAAATCTGATAAAACCTATATTGAAAAAACTACTTTAACGATGATATTATCCATTTATCAAATAAAATCAAAGCCGGAGATATTAGCCGTCTAATACCGAAAGCTTTTCAGAAGGCAATCCAGGGTTCCTTCCGCGCCTTGCTGAACAAAGGAAATTTGGAGGTCACGTCATTCCAAGAGCTCTTGTTCGACCTCAGATCAAGCTAGACACCCCATTCCACTCCCACTGCCTGTTGATATCTAGTGGAAGGCGTATGAAGTGCATTATATCCATAGATTTCAAGCGAAATGAATAAGGAAGGCCCTGGAACAGAGCCTCGATTTCAGATTTTAATTCCTGACAGGAATTTGCGCAAAATGAGTTCTGTTTTACTCACAAGATAAATTCAAACGGTTTTAGAAACTTGAGAGTGTTTTCTATCCAATAGTAATAAATAATAATATGCATATTGTACGATCTAGAATAGAGTACGAGGCTGTTTAAATTGGGCACGATTTTTTCCCAAAGTGAAAATAGCGCCCCCTATCCCAGGGCTTGTAAGTAAGCATTTCACTGTAAGGTCTACACCTGTTGTATTCAGTGCATGTAACAAAGGCTGGCAAACGGAATATATACACTATCGTTCAAAAGTTTGGGGTCACTTAGAAATTTCAACATTAACAATGTCTACACTGTATTTCTGATAAATGTTATGTTATTTTAATGGACAAAAAAAATATTTTCTTTCAAAAACAAGGACATTTCTAAGTGACCCCAAATTTTTGAATGGTAGTGTATGTGTGCAAAAGCTGCATGATAGACTTGTTTACTGCAGTTTCTAGGCAACAGAAAGCTGTGCTACTGCTGCTGGAAGCTGCGCAGCAGACAGAGATGATAGAAAAAAGCGGCCTTAACTTTGCACATTGTTTCCGTTATAACGGTGAATGTGGACATTTGCCCGACAAACAACCATAAACGAAAATTCCAGGACCATCACAGCCCTACAGGGAGACAGACAGAAAGAGAGAAGGGGGAAGGGAGGGAGGGAGGATAGAAGTGCGTGAAGATAAAGAGGAGATTTAAAGTGGACAGAGGTAAGCACCACATTGCTGACTGGGGTAAGGTTTCAGTGCTTCAAAGGTGGTAAGGGTGAATAAGAGAGAAGATAGAAGGATAACGGAGGGTGGAGGGATAGAGGGGTGCAGGGGGAAGAGGGATAAAGAATGGAGTGAGAGAGAGAACCAAGGGCTGGGGGATAGAGGGATATGAAAGAAGAGGGTTAGCTGTGAGGCCACTGAATCAGCTAGACTCAGTGTCAGCTCAAAGTAGAGTTGTACTTATGTGGAGTTGAATGTGCAAGACTAAGTCCCTTAGAGAGAGAGAGAGAGAGAGATGGAAAAATATTGATGGAAAAAGATTGATGGAGCAGGACAGGGAGATTTAGGAAAAAGGGAGAGAGAGGGGAGGGTGTGAAACAAAGTGATGGAAAGGGGTAGTTATGGCAGCGTCGATTATTTGAATCAGCTGTGTAGTGCTGGGGCAAAAAACWAAAGGAGCACCCCTTGGGGTCCAGAGGACCGATTTTGGAAACGCTGAGTAATGGAGACGAGAGAGAGATGTATGAAGCATACTGGGTGTATGTATTTAAGGCTGTGTGTATTGATAAGGTTTCAAAAGAGTAATCTCCAGTTACTGTAAAGGTGTTTATCTGTGTACGCACCTGTATCGATCCCCCAGGGAAACCTGGAACAAGACAGGAGGTTCCAACATATTGGCCCATCGCTTCCCAAACAACTGATTAACCGCTGAGGCTGTGTGTGTTTGTGTGTGTACTTGTAAGTGTGCATGCGTGTGTGTGTCTTCCTGCATCACAGCACATCAGTGTGCATCTCTTCTAGCAGAGTATAGTCAGGGGGCAGAGAATTATGTGATTGCAAATAATGCCCCTGTCTCAACCTATTGTGCTGCATAGTTTGTGAGCTGTCACATAACACACACACACACACACACACACAGAGAGAGAGACACACACAGAGCAGAGGTTTATCACTGAAGCTCAACTTTGTTCCATGGGGAAGGCTTCTCATTTAAGCAGAGAAAGAATGCTGAGAGAGTGTGTGTGTATGTTTGTACGTCTGAGTGTGTGTTTGTGTAAGTGTGTCAGATTGATGGGCTTCCAGACTTTTAGGCAGGACATTTTAAGCGAGTGTTCCTTTCCCTCAGGAGTAAGCTATCTAATATAGTACACAGAGTGTTTGGCTACTGAGAGAGAGAATGTGTGCATGTGGTGTTTGTGTGTGCGTGTGTGTTTGTGTGTGCRTGCGTGTGTGTATGCATGTGTGTCGGTGTATGTGTGTGTGTGTGAGACAAGCTTCAGCTCGTATAAGGAGCTTTGTGGAGGAGATGAGAGTTCAGCTGACAGTGGCTGAGGATTATCTGAAAGCATAGAAACAGCCTTAAAGTGTAAAGTGGGCGTCCCCTGTGTGTGTGTGTTGTGTTGTCGTGCTGTGATATGTGTGTGTGCTGGTGTGTGAAGTGATGGTTGTGTGCTGTGTGGTGTGTGTGTGTGTGTGTGTGTGTGTGTTTGTGTGTAAATTGTAAAGAGCCATTTCCCTCAACAGGGACCATCAAAGTTCTTAGCTTTTATCTTTAATTATTTGAGAAAAGTGACTCCCAAAACACACTCAGCTCTGTCGAGAACATTCATATTATAAAACAAGAAGTATGTATCTTCAGATACAGATGTATGGTCTGCCTCACTGATGATGCATAATAAATATAAAAGCTAGAATCCTTAGTTGCTACATCCATTTTTGCACTAATACATTTATGATATACAGTGCATTCGGAAAGTATTCAGACCCCTTCAATTTTTCCACATTTGTGACTCGTTTCAAGAAACTAGGCATATGTCGTCTATCACTACTTCAGGAGAGCCTTTTTTTAATGAAAGGCGTTTTTTGGGGGGCAGAAAGGCCTTCTGGATCATGTGAACTTTCATGTGCCTTAATAACAAACTTGTGTGTCATCTGTAAATACGAATACAATTGTTAAATTACAAGCCTAGTTGGTTCAGTCTATGAAAAAGCCAGCAACCGTCCCGCAAGCCATGATTGGTAGAGATAATGAATGGGCTGGACATGCCGAGAGATGAGTTCGGATTGGTCTGCCATGTAGCTTGCTTCTGTCTATTTGAGCTTGTAGGTTATCCTGTCTAACACAACTTTTTTTGAAAGATATCCCGTAGTAGAACTGCATAAGTGTTGCTCTAGAGTAAGATAGCTAAGGGGATCTTCAAACTATGGGCAACCATGGCATCCGTGACAGAGAGGTAGAAGCGTCCATCCATGTATACGGATAAGATACTCTAGCTAGGTACATTTCAGATATTACACGTTTCTAATTTTGTAAGAAAGTCATTTTCATTTCAAGTGTATTGTTAGCTAGCTAGCTAACGTTAGCTGGCTGGGTASCTAGCTAATGTTACGTGTATGATCTGTGTAGTGATCTGTGTCGTAATATTATTCGTATCTCAGAGCCATTTGCTTTGCTAGTTATAGCCTAATAACTAGGCTATAGCTAGCTAACATTGAACCTGGTTGGTTAGCTACCTGCAGATTGATTCAGGGTAGTAACGTCATGAGTTGGGATTATGGTTCATTGTTTAGCTAGCTAGCTACATGTCTTAACAAAATACTTCACTATGCAATTAACCATTTCAATAGAATGTTCATGATGTCACTGCGACAACTGTTGTTAGACGTAGCTGGTAAATTCTCTCTGGCTATCTACTCCGATTTCAGAGCACTCTTGTCTGAGTGTACCAGAGCGCAGAATAACAGACACATTTATGAATACTCAACACACATTGAATATTGCCGGTATCAATAAACTTTGGCAAAACATTTTAATTAATTGTTTCCAGCAGCACAGTTGCAGTCACCAACGCTCTGGATACCATAAAAACAGCCAAACCAGCTCTCCTAGGGCAAGTAAAATAGTCAGTGAGCTGTTCTCTCATTTGTGTCTGGAAGAAGCTAGCAAACTAGCCAACATTAGCCATTTAGCTTGGGTGCTTGACTGCTGTTGTTAGGTCAGCTAGCTAATGTTACGTGTCTGATCTGTGTAGTAGTATTATTTGTATCTCAGAGCCATTTGCTTTGCTAGTTATAGCCTAATATTAACTAGCTAACATTGAACCTGGTTGGTTAGCTACCTGCAGATTGATTCAGGGTAGTAAAGTCACGAGTTGGGATTATGGTTCATTGTTTAGCTAGCTAGCTAGCTACATGGCTTAACAGAAAACTCCACTTTGCAAGTAATAATTTCAAAAGAATGTCAATGATGTCACTGCGACAACTGTTGATAGACGTAGCTGGTAAATTCGCTCTGGCGATCTACTCCGACTTCAGAGCACTATAAGCCACTGATGCAGACCTCTGGAACATTTACATTTTAAAAAGTCTAATAAATCCATATAATATAGCCTTCACAATAAATCCATTGTTTATTTTTAGACAGGTCTAAAGAAACATGATATGACGAAAATGCAGTCTATTTCAGATTAACAGAATTGCATACCCTGAATTGTCCGTATGTTAGGTCCTGATCTGGGTATGCCATATGGCTGTGGGCTACACTAGTTCATTTAGCAGACAAGATTTGCTTAGAATTCTGTGGCATTATTTTATATTATTTTATAGTATGAAGAATACAATTGAACAAAGTTGAATAAAATAGAAAGGATATTTTCTCCAAAAGATTCAAGGGAGTGTGCACATGCGGCTTTTCTGTGTTGAGCTCTTAACAAAGAAATAGGTACTCCTATATGCTTAATTTGGAGTTATTAACTTCTCTGGGATATGTGGGGCGCTAACGTCCCACTTGGCCAAAAGCCAGTAAAAATGCAGAGCGCCAAATTCAAAAACAATTTACTATAAAAATCAAACGTTCATGAAATCACACATGAAAGATACCAAATTAAAGCTACACTTGTTGTGAATCCAGCCAACATGTCTGATTTCAAAAGGATTTACGGCGAAAGCACACCAAACGATTATGTTAGGTCAGTACATAGCCACAGAAAAACACAGCCATTTTTCCAGCCAAAGAGAGGAGTAACAAAAAGCAGAAATAGAGATAAAATGAATCGCTAACTTTTGATGATCTTCATCAGATGACACTCATAGGACTTCATGTTACACAATACATGTATGTTCATATTTATATCCAAAAATCTGAGTTTAGGCGGGACGCTACTGTCTCACTTGGCCAAAAGCCAGAGAAAATGCAGAGCGCCATATTCAAATAAATTACTATAAAAATCAAACTTTCATTAAATCACACATGAAAGATACCAAATTAAAGCTACACTGTGTCACGTTCTGATCATAGTTCTTGTGTGTTTTGCTTGTTTTAGTGTTGGTCAGGACGTGAGCTGGGTGGGCATTCTATGTGTGTCTAGTTTGTCTGTTTCTATGTTTGGCCTAATATGGTTCTCAATCAGAGGCAAGTGTTTTGTGTTGTCTCTGATTGGGAATCATATATAGGTAGCTTGTTTTGTGTTGGGGTTTGTGGGTGGTTGTTTCCTGTCTTTGTGTTTTCTCTGCACCAGATAGGGCTGTATCGGTTTGCCACATTTGTTATTTTGTATCGTGTTAAGTGTTCACTGTTTATCGTTTTATTAAACATGTTGAGCACTGGCTACGCTGCGTGTTGGTCCGATCCCTGTTACACCCTCTCTTCTCGTGAAGAGAGGGAAGGCTGCCGTTATACACTGGTTGTGAATCCAGCCAACATGTCAGAATTCAAATAGGCTTTTCGGCACAACAAGTGACCCTGATTCAAAATGGCCGTAATTCTTCATTACACAAAGGAAAAACCCTCAACCAATTTCTAAAGACTGTAGACATCCAGTGGAAGCGGTAGGAACTGCAAGAAGGTCAATTAGAAATCTGTATTCCCAATGAAAATCCATTGAAAAGAGACTGACCTCAAAAAAAAMMCTCAATGGTTTGTCCTCGGGGTTTCGCCTGCTAAATAAGTTCTGTTATACTCAGAGACATGATTCAAACCGTTTTAGAAACTTCAGAGTGGTTTCTATCCAAATCTGCTAACAATATGCATATCTTATCTTCTGGGGATGAGTAGCTGGCAGTGGAATTTGGGTATGCTTTTCATCCAAACGTGAAAATGCTGCCCCCTATCCTAGAGAAGTTAATGTAACTTTAGTTGTTGTACAAACATTGGGCTATATGTTTTGAGGCTGCATGATGCGACTCTAATGATGATTTAGAAAAAGTTGCTTGAAAGGCATGAGCTCTGCTTTTTTTCTTGTGCTGGTTGTACACACATCATCAATCTCTCATTCACAATTTGACAAGCACTTGATAATGCTTCGACTTTTCCGGCGGCATCCCCTTTGTGTGTCCGTAATGCCTTTTGCGGCCAGTGGCCGTTGAGCCCTTGGGCTAAATATAATAATTATAATTCCCTTCTTCCTGAGTGCTGCGTCCTCCGAAGCACCTCTCATTCGCATGGCTCTCCATCCCGTGATCAGGTCTTTCTCACAGGCTATAAGTGAAGACAGACACATCTTGTGTCCTTATCCAATTCCGAGGTGCATATTGAAGATATTGGAAGAACTGTCCTCATTTACTTTTCATCAGCCAACAAGATGAATAGGCCTAACGAACAGCAAAAGCACTAGCCTATGTCAATCTACTATCCCCCATAGTACAAAGTTGACCAATTCTGTGCAAGAAATAAATCTTCCACACATGTCTGGGACAGCTGTGGGCTGTGATAGATTCCAAATTAATACAACCACTAGCATCATAAAAAATTTAAATAAATGTTTACACAGTTTCTGTTGCGCGCGGCATTGCAGTACCATGTACCGAAACAGGTAGGCTACTTGATTTCAATATCTTAGCAAAGTGAACAGGCTATGTTGTTCAAACAGTTGGAGATAGACAGGAGGGTAAATTCATAACAGTTGAACTGTTCTACCTTGTTAGCAACCAAATACTTCCTAGTTGGCTAGAATTTAAATACAAAGATTAGCTGGCTACTCACTAGCACATGGGCTTCTGCTTAAGAGATTGTTCATGAGACCTGTGTTCATTTTCTATAATGTCTGCTACAAGAAGTTGTTCATTATTAGTGGGTGTGCATTGTGCATGGTTCATGTTGAGTTTGTAACAAAAATTGCATTTTCATAGACATACCTGAAAGACACAAAAAAATATTCAACTGTTTTGATAAATAAGGCTTATATTTAGCCTAGGTATAATTTTACATGCAGTTTATTGACTTTTAATTGTACATCAAAGCTTATGTAGAGAAACTGTAAAACATGTTTTATTTATATTGTGAATCGACCATGAGTCTGAAATGTTTTGGCCATATCACCCAGCCCTAGTGTACACTGTCACAAGTCACAATCTTTTCAATTTATTGAGAGTTGACTGTAGCAGACACACACACACACACACACACACACAGTCAACTCTATAGCAACAGACCTTTCTCTGTATTGTCATTATGTACAATGCAAATACATGTACATACTTGCGATGATTATGATAACTCGTGCTGTTACTGACCTCTTGTCAAGGGCTAAAGGGTGTGTGTGTGCGTGTGTGTGTGTGCGTGCATGTGTAACCTCTCTGTTGTAATGTGAGTGTCTGTCCTAAGGATAGATGGTCGTGAGACTGCAGACAAGCCATTCAACCTTTTAGCCCTGGACACACACTCAGTCACACACTGGATACACACACACATAGACACAGCATATGCGTGTGGGTAATAAAGCAAGTCCATCTCGCCCTGTATAATGATAAAGTACATCCTCCTCTCTCTCTCTCCTCTCTCTCTCTCCTCTCTCTCTCTCTCTCTCTCTCTCTCTCCTCTCTCTCTTCGCTCTCTCTCTCTCTCTCTCTCTTCTCTCTCTCTCTCTCTCTCTCTCCTCTACTCTTCTCCTGCCGTCTCCTCTCTCTCCATCCTCACCTCACTCCTTCTACTCTCTGTTCTCTCTCTCTTCTCGCTCTCTCTCTCTCATCCTTCTCTCTCTATCTCTCTCTCTCATCTCTCTCTCTCCTCCTCTCTCTCTCTCTCTCCTCTCTCTCTCTCTTCTCTCTCTCTCTCTCTTCTCTCTCTCTCTCTCGTCTCTCTCTCTCTCTCTCTCTCTCCTCTCTCTCTCTCTTCTCTCTCTCTCCTCTCTCTCTTCTCTCTCAGCCCCTGGCGAGGTCTTTTCTCTCCTGTCAGCCCCTGGCGCGAGGTCTTTTCTCTCCTGTAGCCCTGGCGAGGTGTAAGTTAATTCCAGGACTACCGCTGGCTCACCTTCATCCATCCCTCTCTCTAAAACAAAAGAGCGCTCTTACTCCCTAACGTCTGACAAGTGCGGATTCAAAATATGCCCTCAGCCAGCAGCCAGAAAAATAAACAACAACAACACACACTATATGCGTTAACAGAACACCCACGCACGCACACTGTCACAACCACACACATTACACTGTCACATTATCCCGTATGTACTTTGAGCTCTTAGCAAAGTAGTGGAAGGTCCATTACTCGTAGGCAGAAGAGAAGAATAATGTTAAAACAGCACCACAGTGTATGCATGTACACACACATGTGGTTTTTTCTACTAAGTGGGGATCCAATAATGTATTCCCATTCAAAATCCTATTGTCCTTACCACTAAGGCTAACTCTTAACCTAACCCTAACCTTAACTCTAACCTTAGCCCTTAAACTAAACCTAACTCCTAAACCTAACCCCTTATTAACCTAATTCTAAACCTAACCCTAACCGCTGAGCCTAAAATAGCCTTTTTCTTTTGGAGACAGGCCAACTTTATTGTCACATGCGCCGAATACAACAAGTGTAGACCTTACAGTGAAATGCTTACTTACAAGCCCTTAACCAACAGCGCAGTTCAAGAAGAGTTTAGAAAATATTTACCAAATAAACTAAAGTAAAAAATGATTAAAAGTAGCACAATAAAATAACAATAACGAGGCTCAATACAGGGTGTACCTGTAGAGAGTCAGTGTGCGAGGGTACAGGTTAGATGAGGTAATTTGTACATGTAGGTAGGGGTGAAGTGACTATGCATAGATAATAAACAGCGAGTAGCAGCAGTGTACAAAAKAAATTGGGGGTGGGGGGTCAATGTAAATAGTCCGGTGGCCATATGATTAAATGTTCAGCAGTCTTATGGCTTGGGGGTAGAAGCTGTTAAGGAGCCTTTGGTCCTAGACTTGGCGCTCCGGTAACGCTTACCGTGCGGTAGCAGAGAAAACAGTCTATGCCTTGGGTGACTGGAGTCTCTGACAATTTTATGTCCCCACTTGTCAGAATGTTCCTTGTTTTTCTATCCTTGTGAGGACTTTTTAAACCCAAAAGGATAGTAAAGTTAGAACACACACACACACTGTAAATGGAGAAAAAAAAGGTGTGAGGAGGAGGAGAGGTCACTGGCCTCTATTGAGCGCTCTCTCTATACTATCCTAATAACATTGACATTGCTGTCACTTTGATAGAGGGTTGAGAGCTGTGCTCACTTCATATCGACTCCACACAGGCAGGTGTGCTTGTCCGACACCTCGAGGGACAGACTATTGCAGGTGCACTGCTTCTTTAATGTCAGAGTGCCATATCGAGGCCCATGCTTTCAGAGAGGATGAGAGATGGCAAAGGAGAGGAGAAGAGGAGATGAGTAGAGTAGGCCTAAATAAAAAGAAGAATGAGGAGAAATAAAGAGAAGAGTTGTCTTTGGGCACCTGCACACACACACATACACCTGCCATTTCGCTCACAGATGTTCTGTCTCTCTTCGTTCTCTCTCTTTTCTCTCTACACACACACACCTTAAACAAACACACCTGATATCGCACTTGATTCCTCTAAGGAGTTTTGATTGGAAGTGTTTGAAAGTTTATTTCCGATTATATAAATCTCAAAATTTGTCAGAATAGTAAGTAACCAACTTTAAACTATCTCATCACCTCAGGCTTGTATACAGTAGGTAGATCTCCAGTGTTACAGAATATAGTGTAACTTTAAAAGCCTCACGATGGAAGAAATGCCATCAAAGTATARTGTGTAGTGCTGAACGATTAACACATTTTTGGGGGGGAAAGAAATCAAGGCTGTATCACAGCGTTGTCCAAGTCGACCGTCATTGAAAATAAGAATTTGTTCTTAACTGACTTGCCTAGTTAAATAAAGATTAAATATAATTATATATTTTTTCAGAACTCTGTAGGACGCTAGGCTAAAGAGAGTTGTAGTTTTCATTAAGCAAATATTCAACCTAGTTCAGTGTAGAAACATGGTAAATAACTACAATGACCATAATTGTATCAGAGAGGAAGACGCGAACCGAGAGGTTTCACTCTCGCCAAAATCTATCCAAAATAAGCCCTATGCATTTCTATGTGCTTATTTTGGACCTAAACTTGTCGCATGCCTTCCCRACAACAACTCCCAATGTTAGAGCAGAGACATGAGTATCTCGTCATTATATACAGTACCAGTCAAAAGTTTGGACACACCTACTCATTCAAGGGTTTTTCTTTATTATTACTATTTTCTACATTGCACTTGAAGAGTTCAAAGTTCTTGAAATGTTCCAGATAGACTGACCTTCATGTCTTAAAGTAATGATGGACTGTCRTTTCTCTTTGCTTATTTGAGCTGTTCTTTCCATAATATGGACTTGGTCTTTTACCAAATAAGGCTAATTTCTGTAAACCTGTTGATTTCTGTTGAGAGAATGCCAAGAGTGTGCAAAGCTGTCATCAAGGCAAAGGGTGGCTACTTTGAAGAATCTCAAATCTTAGATATATTTTGATTTGTTTAACACTTTTTTGGTTACTACATGATTCCATATGTGTTATTTCATAGTTTTGATGTCTTCACTATTATTCCACAATGTAGAAAATAGCAAAAATAAAGAAAAACCCATGAATGAGTAGGTGTGTCCAAACTTTTGACTGGTACTGTACATATCTCTGGACGGATACACTTTTACGCATGAGATGTTAGGTTAGATGCACACAGACCGCATAGACTGCATGAGAGACGAATGTACACAGCACAATGATGAGAGGGACAGAGACAGTTCTTCAAAGTTTGCCTTATCTACTTTGAAGAACTAGTACAATAATTTTGTCAGACAGCTCTGCAGCATACTTAGGCACCAGTGGAGGCTGGTGGGAGGAGCTATAGGATAACGGGCTCCTTGTATTGGCTGAAATGGAATGGTGTCAAACACGTAAAAAATATGGAAACCACGTTTGAATCCGTTCCATTAATTACAATGAGCCCGTCCTCCTATAGCTCCTCCCGCCAGCCTACACTGTTAGACAGGCTAGATAAATAGAATGACTAAAGAATGGGGACTCGGGGAGAACATCATGTTAGATAGCCTGGCTGCCTGACTTCTACTGCTTGAACAGAGATGAGATGATTCGTTTAAGGAATGAACAATTATAAAGTCATCAAATAACAACAAGGTAATATATACAACTGAAATATTGTATTATTTCATAGCAAATTCCTATTTGTCTATTGATGTCTACCCAATGTGGACCTGATTAAAAACAATGGAATATTTTCAACGTTTTGGCAATTGAATGTTCACTATTTCTGGCTTTGCAATTTCTATTATAAAGCTCTAAAATKATTGTAACGTCATTATTTCATAATGCATTTCAWGTTAAAAAATAATAATTGAAAGCGAAATCAAAAACGTGATTTTTTTTTTTATAATGGAACCGAAACTGAACCCACCTCAAAAAGCATTAGTAGTGCACCATAACAAGAATATAACCAATCCAGAAAATGGGTTCCGTGTTGTTGGGTAAGGGCAGGCCTGGGCAATTATTTTCCATGGAGGGCCACATTCGAATATTTTTTTGCCATCGCGGGCCAGAATCATATTACAGGATTATACATCATATTTGGAAGATAAGAAAGGAGGTGATGGAGTCCAGGTGAGTGTCATGAGGTGCAGGTGCATGAGACGATGATGACAGGTGTGCGGGATAATCAGCAGCCAGATGGCGTAGAGGCCGGAGAGGGAGTATACGTGACACTGTGACAAAAGTACACTGTGCATTCAGCACCACGGGCAGAACTCTATTTAACGGGTATGCACAAAAACACAAGAACCAGAGAGAGGTCAACATTACATTTAACCTACTCAATCAGTGTGAGGAGTGAAGTCTCTGATGGGCATTGACTAGAGCAGTGAAGTCAGGTATAGTTTCTGACGTTGCTATGGGCAGGATTGCTGAGAGGTCAGAGTCCGTAAGAGATGATCTGTGCCTTGTTATATTTCATCACTGAAAATGTCTGTTTACATACATAGGTTGACCCAAACAGTACAAACATCTTCTGAGCATGACTCCTAATCTTTGGAAAGTTTTGTTCATCGAGAGATGCATAGAACCTCGTCAGTGACATTGTTTTGAATAGTTCTCCAATCACAGCATCAGACTGAAGATCGATAAGCTCAAGTGGCAGGTCAGTGGGAGCGTTATCCACATTGAAGGTGAAAGGAGATGGCATTTTCCAACACTTTGAAATCCTCAAAACTACGAGAAATCTCACTGTTCAAAGCACGCAGCAGCGATGTATACTTCTCCCGCTGGTCATCTGATAGGGAAGAGACTAATAGTGTCGGAAGGTGGGTGAGATTGTTGCTTCTACTTGGCGGGCCAGGAGGAGTCATTTTCCCTTAAAGGCTTTGACAAGGCTGTACATCTGATGTGCAAAAAGGCCCTTCCCTTGTAGTTTGGAATTCAGTTCATTCATGAGGACCATGATGTCCACAGTGAAGGCAAAATCAGCCAACCATTCTTTATCTTGCAGTTGAGGGAAAATCGCGTATTTTCCTTTCAAATCAAATCAAATGTATTTATATAGCCCTTCTTACATCAGCTGATATATCAAGTGCTGTACAGAAACCCAGCCTAAAACCCCAAACAGCAAGCAATGCAGGTGTAGAAGCACAGTGGCTAGGAAAAACTCCCTAGAATGGCCAAAACCTAGGAAGAAACCTAGATAGGAACCAGGCTATGAGGGGTGGCCAGTCCTCTTCTGGCTGTGCCGGGTGGAGATTATAACAGAACATGGCCAAGATGTTCAAATGTTCATAAATGACCAGCATGGTCAAATAATAATTATCACAGTAGTTGTCGAGAGTGCAACAAGTCAGCACCTCAGGAGTAAATGTCAGTTGGCTTTTCATAGCCGATCATTGAGAGTATCTCTACCGAGATAGGCAGAACAGTTGAAACTGGAGCAGCTGCACGGCCAGGTGGACTGGGGACAGCCAAGAGTCCATCAGGCCAGGTAGTCCTGGGGCATGGTCCTAGGCTCAGGTCCTCGAGAAGAGAAAGAAGAAAGAGAGAGAGAGAGAATTAGAGGGAGCATACTTAATTCACACAGGACACCGGATAAGACAGGAGAAATACTCCAGATATAACAGACTGCCCTAGCCGCCCGACACATAAACTACCGCAGCATAAATACTGGAGGCTGAGACAGGAGGGTCAGAGAGACACTGTGGCCCCATCCGATATACCCCGACAGGCCAAACAGGCAGATATAACCCCACCCACTTTGCCAAAGCACAGCCCCACACCACTAGAGGGATATCTTCAACCACCAACTTACCATCCGAGACAAGGCCGAGTATAGCCCACAAAGATCTCCGCCACGGCACAAACCAGGGGGGGCGCCAACCCAGACAGGAAGACCACGTCTGCGACTCAACCCACTCAAGTGACGCACCCCTCCTAGGGACGGCATGGAAGAGCACCAGTAAGCCAGTGACTCAGCCCCTGTAATAGGGTTAGAGGCAGAGAATCCCAGTGGAGAGAGGGGAACCGGCCAARCAGAGACAGCAAAGGTGGTTCGTTGCTCCAGAGCCTTTCCGTTCACTTTCACACTCCTGGGCCAGACTACACTCAATCATATGACCTACTAAAGAGATGAGTCTTCAGTAAAGACTTAAAGGTTGAGACCGAGTCTGCGTCTCTCACATGGGTAGGCAGACCATTCCATAAAAATGGAGCTCTATTGGAGAAAGCCCTGCCTCCAGCTGTTTGCTTAGAAATTCTAGGGACAATTAGCAGGCCTGCGTCTTGTGACCGTAGCGTACGTGTAGGTATGTACAGCAGGACCAAATCGGAAAGATAGGTAGGAGCAAGCCCATGTAATGCTTTGTACGTTAGCAGTTAAACCTTGAAATCAGCCCTTGCCTTAACAGGGGCTGATTTATGATCAAATATATTGGTTCTAGTCAGGATTCTAGCAGCCGTATTTAGCACTAACTGAAGTTTATTTAGTGCTTTATCCGGGTAGCCGGAAAGTAGAGCATTGCAGTAGTCTAACCTAGAAGTGACAAAAGCATGGATACATTTTTCTGCATCATTTTTGGACAGAAAGTTTCTGATTTTTKCAATGTTGCGTAGATGGCAAAAAGCTGTCCTTGAAACAGTCTTGATATGTTCGTCAAAAGAGAGATCAGGGTCCAGAGTAACGCCGAGGTCCTTCTCAGTTTTATTTGAGACGACTGTACAACCATCAAGATTAATTGTCAGATTCAACAGAAGATCTCTTTGTTTCTTGGGACCTAGAACAAGCATCTCTGTTTTCTCCGAGTTTAAAAGTAGAAAGTATGCAGCCATCCACTTCCTTATGTCTGAAACACAGGCTTCTAACGAGGGCAATTTTGTGGCTTCACCATGTTTCATTGAAATGTGTCATCCACATAGCAGTGAAAGTTAACATTATGTTTTCGAATGACATCCCCAAGAGGTAAAATATATAGTGAAAACAATAGTGGTCCTAAAACGGAACCTTGAGGAACACCGAAATTTACAGTTGATTTGTCAGAGGACAAACCATTCGCAGAGACAAATTTATATCTTTCTGACAGATAGATCTAAACCAGGCCAGAACTTGTCCGTGTAGACCAATTTGGGTTTCCAATCTCTCTAAAAGAATGTGGTGATCGATGGTCTCAAAAACCTGTCTCTTATACACATCTAGATGTGTATAAGAGACAGCTCATAGGACTTCCTGTTACACAATACATATATGTTTTGTTCGATGAAGTTCATATTTATATCCAAAAACCTCAGTTTACATTGGCGCCATGTTCAGAAATGCCTCCAAAATATCCGGAGAAATTGCAGAGAGCCACATCAAATAACAGAAATACTCATCATAAACTTTGATGAAAGATACATGTTTTACATAGAATTTTAGATAAACTTGTTCTTAATGCAACCGCTGTGTCAGATTTCAAAAAAGCTTTACGGCAAAAGCACAATATTCAATAATCTGAGAAACAGCGTTCAGCCACAAAAGGAATCATACAGTTACCCGCCAAATTGTGGAGTCAACAAAAGTCATAAATAGCATTATAAATCTTTACTTACCTTTGCTGATCTTTGTCGGAATGCACTCCCAGGACTCCCACTTCCACAAGAAATGTTCGTTTTGTTCGGTAATGTCCATCATTTATGTCCAAAAAGCTACTTTTGTTAGCGCGTTTGGTAAACAAATCCAAAGTCAGGAAGCGCGTTCACTAAAAGCAGACGAAATGTCATAAAGTTCCGTAACAGTCAGTAGAAACATGTCAAACGATGTATTGAATCAATCTTTAGGATGTTTTTAACATAAATCTTCAATAATGTTCCAACCGGAGAATTCCATTGTCTTCAGAAGTGCGATGGAACAGGGCTCCCTCTCATGTGAACGCGCATGGTCAGAGCATGGTCAGCCCATGGCAGACCTCTGACTCATTCCCCTCTCATTCGGCCCCACTTCACAGTAGAAGCATCAGACAAGGTTCTAAAGACTGTTGACATCTAGTGGAAGCCTTAGGAAGTGCAACATGACCCATATCCCACTGTATCTTCAATAGGGAATGAGTTGAAAAACGACCAACCTCAGATTTCCCACTTCCTGGTTGGATTTTTTCTCAGGTTTTTGCCTGCCATATGAGTTCTGTTATACTCACAGACATCATTCAAACAGTTTTAGAAACGTCAGAGTGTTTTCTATCAAAATCTACTAATAATATGCATATATTAGCAACTGGGACTGAGTAGCAGGCAGTTTACTCTGGGCACGCTTTTCATCCAAACGTGAAAATGCTGCCCCTATCCATAACAAGTTAATTTGAATCACAAATACGTTTTTCAAAATTKTACTATCGCATATTCTTGATGTGATCTGAGCATGATTCCGCCCGCCGTATTGAATCAGGTCGCGGGCCGCATACGGCCCCTGGGCCAGCCTTTGCCCAGGCCTGAGTTAGGGTTATGCAAATGCATTAGGTGATTTTGTGTTTAGGGTTACGGTTGTGCAAATGCATTACATGATGTTATGGCTTGAAACCAGTTTTGGTTTTTCACTGGAAAAGTATTGATTTACAATACAATTTTCAGTTCAAATGTTGTTTTGTCCATTTTGGGCAATCATGCTCTCCCCTCTTCTCACCCGGCCCCTAGCACTAAACCTCAGCCCTGTCTCCTCTTATCCGAACAGGTTTTAACCTAGTCTATATTGACAGTGCTAGGCCGCATGCACGCACGCAAACACGCACGTACACACACACACATTCTCTCTTTCGCTCTCTCTTACACACACTCTCTCTTAAACACACTCTCGCACACAAACGCACACAAACGCAAACAAACATGCACACTACTGTAAAAAAAGACGGGGGTAAGGATGGGTGAGGATGGGTGAGGTAAGGGGAGATGAGGTGAGGGGAGGCTGGGGTAAGGATGGGTGAATTGAGGGGAGATAGGGCAAGAATGGAGTGAGGTGAGGGGAGGGGAGGCTGGGGTAAAGATGGGTGAGATGAGGCAAGAATGGGGTGAGTTGAGGTAAGGCTGGGGTAAGGATGGGTGAGGATTGAGGAAATTTCAGGTTGGATTCCTTTTTCAGGATTCATATCAGGAGACAACTGAGAGAAAAAAACATCTGTGATTTATGTCACACCTAGACTGTGGACATTGAATGTTATATATGCATGTAGAAATCTTAAATATTTAAGTGCAAAACAGTGCAGTTTTATTTTACTTTCACTGAACCATGACTATTAGAGTGCAAAAGCCTGTCGGACTATAGCCTCAAAATACACAGGCACGCACCAGTGGAGGCTCCTCAGATGAGGAAGTGGAGGACCCTCTGACTCAGTGAATTTCAGAAATATAAAAATAGTCAAACATTAAAGTTATCTTTTTAGATAAAACTATACTAAATATATTCACGTCACCAAATAACTAATTAAACACACTGTTTTGCCATGAGGATCTACAGTAGCCTCAACAGCACCCTCTAGGGTAGCRCCATGGTGTAGCTGGAGGACAGCTACTGTATTTTCCATCCTCCTCTTGATACCAGAATTTTGACTTCGATACTGATACCAGGTTTAGTATCAAGATACTTGATACCATCACGATACTCTATACCAAAAAGATACCGTAACAACAACAACAAAAAGGCTTATTAGCAGTATGGCACTTGATCCAGACAGATAAACTCAGCTACTGCTGGTCAATCATTGGGCATCTTTTGAGTTCAATATCATTACATTTGAACATKTTTATGTAAATGTTTTAGAGACAGCCATGTATGCGTTAATTAATCAATTATACAATTATACAATCAATTTGACTTTGTTTTTATCTAACTAAAAAACAACATAAAGGTAATCATTTATTTGAAAGGTAAATCTCTATTGATGAACTGGGTAATGCAAAATATAGCCTAGGTCTATTCACAATACAGGTAAAGACATATTATTCATTAGGAGTGTGTGCATGCATTGAGTTATTGAGCTTGCTTTAGTTGATATCATGGGACTAAAGATGACAAACAGTCCGTTCCATTTAGGACTTATTTAATTGGCAACTGCTAGGAGAAATGTGTTATTGTCCTGATCAACAACATTTGCATAGGAGAGGCAATCTCTTCTTTTATAAAAGTGTGCGCTGTCTCTTTACTCTTGCCAGGCAGAGTGGCTGTGGAATCTGACTTTGTGCCTATGGAATCTAGTGAAAAAAAGATGGGAAGCGAGGAAGTGAATGAGTTAATAACTTTTTTGGTAATGATCAGCTTTGAGTCAGCATATTTAGCCTTATGGTTATCACTAACAAAGTACTAGGGTAGTGAATTCAGCTGTAAGAATTCATCTATATTTTTCGTAGCCGTCTATTTACCACCACAAACCGACACTGGCACTAAGACCGCACTCAACGAGCTGTGTAAGGACATAAGCAAACAAGAAAATGCTCATCCAGAAGCGGTGCTCCTAGTGGCTAGGTACTTTGATACAGGAAAACTTAAATCAATTTTACCTCATTTCTACCAGCATGTCACATGTGCAACCAGAGGAAAAAAACTCTAGACCACCTTTACTCTACATGCAGAGACGCGGACAAAGCTCTTCAATATTGTCTGTGCTAGAGAATTTAAAACCTTTTTTTGTAAGAACATAGTATATGGGATTGATTTTAAGAAATGTAGCTTAATTAATTTGATTAATTCTATAGTGTTTCTAATCCAAGAAAAATGAAAAACGAAACCCTCTGGGTTTCCATTAGGAAAATATGGCGCTGTACAACGTGACGATTGGGAGTAGGCTACAGTACTAAGAGCATTACATTTCCACACCCTAATTCTAGTCTAACCAATACCCAAACGGAGATTCAGTGGAAAAAAAAATCTCATTGATTTATCAAGACCAGTCCCCATGCTTGTCTCAGAGCAGCGCGAAACGGTGCTTAAATAGTTGTCCGTAGGCTATTGCTTCAAATCCTATTGCTTCTAACTTCAATAAGCTTCTTAAATAAATAAGACCTACACMACTTAACAGCACATTACTCAACACTAGTGAGACTAATGTTGCCTACGGTAGGCCTACAGTATATCGGAAAATATTGTTTTCAATTACGCAACATAATTGCCAATAATTCGATTTAGAGGATTGGAGGATTCTAAATGAATATCTAAGGGAAWTTTTTCATTAGGATCTGTGAGAATATCTAAGGGGCTTTTATATTATTCTAAATTAWTTATTAMTAATAATATTCACTTTGTTTAAAAAATAACAATATTTTGGAGATGRTTTTGGTTTCAAATAACCTAAAGTGAGCGATTGTCATCTGAATAAAGGCCCAAATAATATTTATAAAGGCCCAAATATTTATTTCTGTTTTTAGAGGGAGAGAAACCATAAGCCCACTGTGCCTATTTTTTGGACAAGGACATCCCGGCCGGGCAAACCTGTCACGTTCCTGACCTGTTTTCTGTTGTTTTTGTATGTGTTTAGTTGGTCAGGGCGTGAGTTGGGGTATGCATTCTATGTTATGTGTTTCTATGTTGGGTTAAATGTGTTGCCTGATATGGTTCTCAATTAGAGGCAGGTGTTTGACGTTTCCTCTGATTGAGAACCATATTAAGGTAGGCTGTTCTCACTRTTTGTTTGTGGGTGATTGTTGCTGTGTCTGTGTTTTGTTGCACCACACGGTACTGTCTCGTTCGTTCATTCGTTTTTCCTGTTCGTGCGTTCTTCGTTATATGTAGTTCTCATGTTCAGGTCAGTCTACGTCGTTTGTTTGTTATTTTGTAAATTATCAAGTGTAGTTCGTGTCAGTGTTCGTCTTGCCTATTAAATTCATTATGTCTACATACCTCGCTGCGTGTTGGTCCGATCCATGCTCCTCCTCGTCCGAGGAGGAGAACGAATATGACGACCGTTACAAAACCTCCCCTAACCCTGACGACGCTGGGCCAATTGTGCGCCGGCCTATGGGATTCCCAATCACGGCCGGTTGTGATACAGGCAAMTTAACTAAGAAATACATTTGACGATACAATTCTCCCCCTACCCTCCTTCTTGACAAGAATCTATTGTCCTGCTAATAGCCCATAATGGCGCTGTACAACATGACCGGTTGGGAGTAGGCTACAGTACTACAGTAAGAGYACCTTCTTCATCCTCATCATTCAGTTCATTGAAATTCAATTTTGAAGTCGTGCACAGTTATCAGTTTTTATTTTGTTGATGTTGCCCATTCATTGTCAGTTAGAGATACATTAGYGCCTTGGGACCAAAAAGCATAATCAGTGCTCTAACTTCCCCTTGCGCTGGTCTGGAGCCATGAAGCAGTGACGCAGGGTACCATACTAAACCACAAATTACCTCTATGCCCCACAGCATAACCTCAAMACTTTTAGTTGAGCAACCACTGTACCTGAACTGTTTCAATAGAAGCTCTCGTTTTATTTGCAAAATGACTGTTTGGATTAATGGTTACACCGAAGATCAGCTAGATGCAGGCTAGAGTGTGCAATGCGGTATTGAACGTGTCACTGTCTGTCACCAATTTGTCTCTTGACCTGTGTGCACCTAGGTTATAAACCTTCATTTGTAAGCTAGGTTGTAGCAACCTCATGATGGGTATAGAGCAAATTTGAGTATCATGTAGTAGCCTTAACCTTTCGATGTTACAATGAGCTGAGTGAATGGACTGCATCAACCGCCAGTGGCACTCATTCACGTGTGCACACATGAATACACACACACAGACACACACACACACACACACACACACACACACACACACACTCACACACCACATACACAAACACTGAACTGTGAATGTTAGAGTGCAAATATTGTCTCTTATAGGCTGAAACACATTTGTCTGAAGCCAAACCAGTATGTGTGTGTGTGTGTGTTGTGTGTGTTGCGTGTGTTGTGTGAGGTGAAATGGGGCAACTATAGCTACCCTTGGGTGAAATGGGGAGAGGGACGAGACAGCTGAACTCATCTTGGGTAGAGAAAAAAAAGAGCACTCTCTGTGAATGAAGTGCAGAAAAATGTACCACAGTTATAGTGCTGTTTGGATCCCAGTCACAAAACCAGAAATGGATAGCTAAAGTCTACTGTTATTTTTTGGGGGGGAGGCTGCTCTAGCCTATATGGGTTTTTTTTCTCCAGATTTTTCTTTCATTTGTTGAATATCAAATCCTGTTAAATGTATTCACTCCACTATGCCTTCATTAAGTAATAACAACCTCAATCAAACAAATCTCAATGTTTTAATAGATTTTTTCTAAATGGCCACCTGTGGCGTCTCTTTGTCTCTGTGTAATAATGCGGCTAGCGTAGGAAACATTTAAACATAATCACCAGGAACATGATAAACCCAGAATCCCTCTGTAATTACTTATTTTAAAAACCAGAGCGATTTATTTACTCCTTATCTCCCTTTGTACGTTTGGGAACAGTCAGAATGGGAAGCATTAAGGAACAAGAGCCATAATGAGAAGATTGTGAAATCGGATTATTGTATAATGCCTTCCATTGATGGTTGTGTACTCTCTCTGTACTCTGTTGTCCTCTCCGTCTTCAACAAAACGTCTTCCAAAAAAAAACAGGCATCCAAGTGAAAGCAGCAGAGGATTAAACTGTTATATTTTAGGCTGACTTTCAGTAGACTTCAGTGATTAAAGTATTTCATAATTGTGGGCAAAGAAATGTAACCACAAAGGCAAAATACAGTCTCAGAGACAGTTAAAGGGATATTCCAACTCAGTGTGTCTGATGATTTCAAACATTTCCTCTTGACTTGTGTTCAATATATCCCAGAGAATCTTAATGACTCATCTTTTTCTCTCCGTTCTCTATTTCAGCTTGAAGCAGGTCCAGCAGTAAAGCACTGGGACCAGAGACCTGTGGACATTTGGAGAATGGGAAAATGCTAATACTAAACATGGGAGTAAGGAGCTTGGTAAAATGAAGACTCACCTTGGGAATATTGGTTTTTGGAAGACTGAGAGACTCCTACAGATGGCTCAGGAGTGTGTGTGTGTGTGTGCGTGTGTGTGTGCACGCGTGTGTGTGTGCACGCGTGTGTGTGTGTGTGCACGCGTGTGTGTGTGCACGCGTGTGTGTGTGCACGCGTGTGTGTGTGCACGCGTGTGTGTGTGCACGCGTGTGTGTGTGCACGCGTGTGTGTGTGCACGCGTGTGTGTGTGTGTGCACACGTGCGTGTGTGTGCGAGCTTAGGAACCATTTTAATCTTACGATGTCTTGAAGGTTACTGAGGACCTAAGTGTTTGATATGTGTACTTTAAACCAACAGCAGTCAGAATAACATTGGGTATTGCTGGTGATCGCCATACTGCTTGAGTGTGTCCCAAATGAAACCCTATTCCCTTTATAGTGCACTACATCTGACTAGGGCCCATAGGGCGCTGGTCAAAAGTATTGCACTATATAGACTCCTTTTGTGAACCACAATCTTACAATCTAACTAACTGATGTCAGTGTTACCCAGAGCAGTGATAACCATTACACTGATAGTCATAGAGTAGAAGAAACAATATCATAATCACCACTATATCAGCCCAGAGGGTCAAGGCTGCAATACATACTTTACATTTTTTATAATTATATTCATACAAAATATTTTCCGAAGCACTGTAGGTTATCTGTGCATCAAATTGAGTTCTCAGTGTGTAGCTCATAAACATACAGTACCAGTCAACGTTTGGACACACCTACTCATTCCAGGGTTTTTCTTTATTTTTACTATTTTCTACATTGTATAATAATAGGGAAGACATCAAAACTATGAAATAACACATATGGAATCATGTAGTAACCAATAAAGTGTTAAACAAATGAAAATACATTTTATATTTTAKATTCTTCAAAGTAGCCACCCTTTGCCTTGATTACAGCTTTGCACACTCTTGGCATTCTCTCAACCAGMTTCACCTGGAATGCTTCTTCAACAGTCTTGAAGGAGTTCCCACATATGCTGAGCACTTGTTGGCTGCTTTTCCTTCACTCTGCAGTCCAACTCATCCCGATCCATCTCAATTGGGTTGAGGGCGGGAAATTGGTCAAATAGCCCTTACACAGCCTGGAGGTGTGTTTTGGGTCATTGTCCTGTTGAAAAACAAATTATATTCTCATTAAGCGCAAATTATATTCTCATTAAGCGTTCACCTACTCTGCGTCTCACAAAGACACGGCGGTTGGAATCAAAAATCTCCAATTTAGACTCATCTGACCAAAGGACAGATGTCCACCAGTCTAATGTCCATTGCTTGTGTTTCTTGGCACAAGAAAGTCCCTTCTTTGTATTGGTGTCCTTTAGTCATGGTTTCTTTGCAGCAATTCAAACATGAAGGCCTGATTCACGTGGTCTCCTCTGAAGAGTTGATGTTGAGATGTGTCTGTTACTTTAACTCTGTGAAACATATATTTAGGCATTTATTGAAGCTGGTAACTCTARTGAACTTATCCTCTGCAGCAGAAGTACATTAAATCTGGGTCGTCCTTTCCTGTAGCGGTCCTTATGAGAGCCAGTTTCATCATAGCGCTTGATGGTTTTTGCGACTGCACTTAAAGAAACTTTCAAAGTKCTTGACATTTTCCGGATTGACTGACCTTCATGTCTTGAAGTAATGATGGACTGTCATTTCTCTTTGCTTTTTTGAGCTGTTCTTGCCATCATATGCACTTGGTCTTTTACCAAATAGAGYTATCTTCTGTATACCACCCCTACCTTGTCACAACACAACTGATTGGCTCAAATGCATTAAGAAGGAAAGAAATTCCACAAATTAACTTTCAAGAAGGCACACCTGTTAATKGAAATGCMTTCCAGGTGACTACCTCATGAAGCTGGTTGAGAGAATGCCAAGATTGTGCAAAACTGTCATCAAGGCAAATGGTGGCTACTTTGAAGAATCTCAAATCTATTTTGATTTGTTTAACACTTTTTTGGTTACTACATGATTCCATATGTGTTATTTCATAGTTTTGATGTCTTCACTATTATTCTACAATGCAGAAAATAGTAAAAAATAAATAAAAAAGAAAAACCCTTGAATGAGTATGGGTGTCCAAACTTTTGACTGGCACGGTATATTGATATGTATAATAAATAYATACAAATGTAGTGTAGTGGGTTTAACGATACAGTCTGCAACTTGAATATCCGCTGTGGCTACTCAATGTACTGCAAACACACTTGGCCAGGAAGGAAAATACAAATCTACTGGTTACATCTGCCAAACCCCACTCTCCTCAGTTTATAACCAAGTACAGTGGCAGCACTTCTGACTGGAATGGAAAGTTACAGATTGCAAATTGAAACAACCATATAATACAGGCAGCAGTAGTAAGTTAAACKAATGGTCAGTATCTATGGTTCAGTAAACATTCCTATGTTTAGTACCTCTGTGATTAATGATGTCATACACGCCATAGTGTCAGTCAGAATCCCTTTTCTCCGAAATAATATGTGAGATGACACCATACATTTTTAGGGCATTTTCAAATGTCAGCCATACAGACATGCACTACAAGACCACCAATGGAGTAGGTTGAAGTTTCACCTAGCCACTGATCTAGAGKCAGTTTTGTGTTTCCTGAAGTCACTGGAATAAAGGACTTACTGTATGGTTGGTGGCCCTCACCAACAAAGTGTTATTGTTCACTTTGAGAAGGCCATGGTAAGTCACTTTGCCACTACCAAAACATACGGTAACAGATCAATGGAACGCAGACCATGAGGGATACCACATACAGTTGAAGTCGGAAGTTTACATACTCTTAGGTTGGAGTCATTAAAACTTGTTTTTCAACCACTCCACAAATTTCTTGTTAACAAACTATAGTTTTGGMAAGTCGGTTAGGACATYTACTTTGTGAATGACAAGTCATTTTTACAACAATTGTTTACAGACAGATTATTTCACTTATAATTCACTCTATCACAATTCCAGTGGGTCAGAAGTTTACATACACTAAGTTGACTRTGCCYTTAAACAGCTTGGAAAATTCCAGAAAATTATGTCATGGTTTTAGAAGCTTCTGATAGGCTAATTGACATCATTTGAATCAATTGGAGGTGTACCTGTGGATGTATTTCAATGCCCAACTTCAAACTCAGTGCCTCTTTGCTTGACATCATGGGAAAATCTAAAGAAATCAGCCAAGACCTCGAGAAAAAAATTGTAGACCTCCACAAGTCTGGTTCATCCTTGGGAGCAATTTCCAAACTCCTGAAGGTGCCACGTTCATCTGTACAAACAATAGTACGCAAGTATAAACACCATGGGACCACGCTGCCGTCATACCGCTCAGGAAGGAGACGCATTCTGTCTCCTAGAGATGAAYGTATCTTGGTGCAAAAAGTGCATATCAATTCCAGAACAACAGCAAAGGACCTTGTGAAGATGCYGGAGGAAACAGGTACAAAAGTATCTATATCCACAGTGAAACGAGTCCTATATCAACATAACCTGAAAGGCCGCTCAGCAAGGAAGAAGCCACTGCTCCAAAACTGCCATACAAAAGCCAGACTACGGTTTGCAACTGCACATGGGGACAAAGATCATACTTTTTGGAGAAATGTCCTATGGTCCGATGAAACAAAAATAGAACTGTTTGGCAATAATGACCATCGTTATGTTTGGAGTAAAAAGGGGGAGGCTTGCAAGCCGAAGAACACCATCCCAACCGTGATGCATGGGGGTGGCAGCATCATGTTGTGGGGGTGCTTTGCTGCAGGAGGGACTGGTGCACTTCAAAAAATAGATGGCATCATGAGAAAGGGAAATTATGTGGATATATTGAAGCAACATCTCAAGACATCAATCAGGAAGTTACAGCTTGGTCGCAAATGGGTCTTCCAAATGGACACTGACCCCAAGCATACTTCCAAAGTTGTGGTAAAATGGCTTAAGGACAACAAAGTCAAGATATTGGAATGGCCATCACAAAGCCCTGACCTCAATCCTATAGAACATTTGTGGTCAGAACTGAGAAAGCGTGTGCGAGCAAGGAGGCCTACAAACCTGACTCAGTTACACCAGCTCTGTCAGGAGGAATGGGCCAAAATTCACCCAACTTATTGTGGGAAGCTTGGGGAAGGCTACCGTTTGACCCAAGTTAAACAATGTAATGGCAATGCTACCAAATACTAATTGAGTGTATGTAAACTTCTGACCCACTGGGAATGTGATGAAAGAAAGAAATGCTGAAATAAATCATTCTCTCTACTATTATTCTGACATTTCACATTCCTAAAATAAAGTGGTGATCCTAACTGACCTAAGACAGGGATATTTTTACTAGGATTAAATGTCAGGAATTGTGAAAAACTGAGTTKAAATTATATTTGGCTAAGGTGTATGTAAWCTTCCGACTTCAACTGTAGATGCTGTCATTTGCATTCATTCAAACATGTGTTGGGGTTGAACATGTCTTGGGGYTGACATCCRTACAAGCATTATTCTCCCATGTTTTCCTCAAGATAGTGGGAAATACACATTTAAACAGTAGCCTAAATGTAGTCTTATTTTGATGGCCGGCAATTGGGAGATTCTGGATCTRTCCCCAAGGGGGGACTCATGCGTGGCATTTCCATGGTTTTAGTACAATTCTTACCTGATCTTACAGTTTGCTTCCAATCTATGCTTGTCAGGAGAGAAGCCCATCATGGGCATCTCTAGTTACTGCATAAGGGCTGGATTCAACCCTTATGGCGGAAGTTTCGCGGATGATCCGTGTTAAAATGTAAAGATAATTTCTGATTGAGCTGATATATGCAGTGTTCGCCTTCAATGCATTCTCCGCGACTGCGGGAACATTGCCTTCAATTTTCAATCACACTATAAAGCGGATATGCAGCCCTACGGATTGAATAGAGCCCTAAATCGTATCTATCTATGCCTAAAAGGCAAGAGAACAAACAGACTTCACAGCTCTATGCTATGCCGGGTTTCTGTTTGTTGCTATTGTTAAAAGAGTTTAATTTATTTTTCCTCTGTGAAGTGGTAAACACATGGTTTGCGTTTTAATAGATTTCACGCTTCTGTTTGAACTGTTTTTGACCTGATTGGATATTCTGTTTTGTGTCTGGAATGGCAGGGTATGGTTTTATGTAGTCGGGACTTTTAAACAACCATGCCAATGTGAGTTTCAAGGGATGGGTTTTAATGAAAAAAAATAATAGTGTGTTTTCTGTAAATATGTGGTAGCTGCAGGTTATAATTGTGTGTTTTTCTAGACCTGTTAAGAGTTTTGTATTAATAGGATACAACACATCACATCAGTACCTGTGTTGAGTTGTGGTTATAATTATGAGATAATGAGTGCTAAGGTAATTTAACCAATTATTTCAACTGTGATACAGAGATATTAAATATGTATTTTAGAAATGGCCATGGATACATAGATATTGGATACATAGATATTAAATATGTATGGTAGAAATGTAATAATGGTTCATCCTTTCTGTTTGCTAAACTGTATTCTCAGTGGTCAAAACTGTCTTAGATGATGTCATTACAACCATATTGTTTTAAAGTGGTTGAAATGATGTCATTACAATCATATTACAACCATGTTGTTATAAACCTATTGAGATGATGTCATTACAATCATATTACAACCATGTTGTTATAAACCTATTGAGATGATGTCATTACAAYCATATTACAACCATGCTGTTGTAAACTGGTTGAAGTGATGTCATTACAACCATATTACAACCATGCTGTTGTAAACTGGTTGAAGTGATGTCATTACAACCATGTCATTGTAAACTGGTTGAAGTGAAGTCATTAAAACCAGCTTTGCCTGCTGGGATGAAATAGCAATACACTCCATATATATGTATCAGTGTCAAAGCTTCACCTTACATGTCTGTTCCTGAGTTTTCTTGGGACTAGCTATTTCCCTAGGACTTTATTGGAACCCTAAATGTGAACAACATTTTTCAAAATGGCCACCACTGAGCTGGCACAGAAACTAGCTCAACATGGCCACACCGAGTTGAAAAGAGGAGTATACAAGACAGGGTTGGAGCTGAATCACTGAATAACAGTTGAAGTTGAACATGAACTGTAATCACCCTGGGTACACACTGGTTGAATCAACATTGTTTAACCAACATTAAATATATGTTGAATTGACTTCTGTGCCCACTGGGATTTGACTCTTAATGACTGAGGAATGTGACCATACAAACACGGCAGCATTGTGTCAACCTTGAGACAACATAGCTGTGAAGTTCTCCCAACGTTGCCTGCAATGTTATAATGAGGTTAGATCTTTGGACCTGCTAACTAATTCATGATTTATAACTACAGCTACAGTGTATGGGGGAGGACAATCATCACACTGACTCTCCATCTATGAGCTATGAAGACACCAGTTCGCTGAGAGGCCTTGTAATATCCAAGAGTGAGTCTTACATTTCACATTTTTGTAATTTAGCAGACACTCTTATCCAGAGCAACTTACGATTACTTCATTCATCTTAAGATATCTAGGTGAGACAACAACACATCACGATCGTATCAAGTACATTTTCCCTCAACAAAGTATTTACCACAAAATCAGTGCTAGTAGGAAAAGTCAGGGACGCCGTGAGGATTTTTTAAGATGCTCTTCAAAGAGGTAGGGTTTCAGATGTTTTCGGGAAGATGGGCAGGGATTCCACTATCCTGACTTTAAACGCAAGCTGGTTCCACCATTGGGGTCCCAGGACAGAGAAGAGCTTTGACAGGGCTGAGTGGGAGCTGCCCTCCTGTAGGGGTGGGAGGGCCAGAAGACCAGAGGTGGCAGAAAGGAGTGCTCGGGTTGGGATGTAAAAATCTATGTGCAACAAAATCTACGGGCTAAAAAACGTTAGCTCACATGGGCTAGTTGATCTGGATATTTCTGACAAGTTATAAATAGCTCTCTGAGGTCTGCAATGACTGACATGACGAGGAAAACTGATGATGCACTACCCAATGAAATTGCACCTTGAGCATTCTACTATTACAACTTTCAGTAGTAAGTTGAATCTTAAGTCAACAATAGCTATACTAATGTCAACACAAGCTATAACTTGAACTGAAGTGTGTGCATCATGTACACACATCCCATGCTCTGGAGAGGTTATGTATGACAATGATTCACCGTGATGCTACATGCTGTTATGAGATGTTATGAGTAGGATAGAACGCTGTGATGGAATGTTATGTGGGTGGATGTACTGTATGTTTGTGAATATGAGAACAGCCATGGAGAGTGGGAGTGTAGCTGTAACTGTAAACACACCCAATGGTGATGATGATGATATATTTTATCTTTCAAATCTGAGATCTTAGTCTCTTGATGTCTTTGTTCCCTCTCCTTGTGGATCTTTTACATTTAAATCATCTGCAAAAGTTGGGTCACCCACATCACACACACACACAACTGTTTGTGACAGCTCCACCTACAGTACGTCTCCAATGACACACACACACATACACACACACTGATCTTTGATTCAGACAGGGGAGACAGACGATAGCACACAGCAAATGTAGAGGATGGGTTGGACAGATTGGATATATCACACCCATACTGTTATGAAACCATAGTGGGTATGCATACAGTAAAAGACCTCAGAGCAATGGATGGTCTTTAATGCAGAAACGGATCTTATGGCTTTGGGGTAGAAGCTGTTAAGGAGCCTTTTGGACCTAGACTTGGTGCCCTGCGGCAGCCATGCGGTAGCAGAGAGAACGGTCTATGACTTGGGTGATCGGAGTCTTTGACAATTTTTGGGGCCTTCCTCTGACACCGCCTAGTATATAGGTACATCATATGAATACTTTTGTAACATAGCGACAGAGAATATTGCAAATAAACTAGGTATGTTTTGTTATTGACAGTGGCAGTTATGTTAGACATTAGTTAGACATCACATGTTCTAAAAATATCTCTGTTATATATATATACATTTTTCTTAGAAGGTAGCTTACATCTTGTAGATCGCAGGGAGTACATACCCTTTTCACAGTATAGGGTCAACCTGATCAATACTTGCTGGCACTGAGTTTTTCTCTTCAAATTGTCCTTTTCGGCAAGGTTCCAACAAAATGTCTTTGCATAACCAAGCCAGCCAGCCAGCCAAGTACAGCTTGACTGTAGTGTGATCTAACCTCACTCTGTAGTGTGAAAAGCCATACAGTGCAATAGCCTCTCTGTGATGTCTGTGTACAGGTGTTTCCAAGGCCACGCTCTGTGAGAGAAGCCTTTATTCTTTCTCGGTGTTTCTCTGAGACTGGGACTTCTAAAGAAGAGATCAAACAGCAAGGAGCTTTGTTCCTGTCAGAGGACTCTCGAGTCACACACACACACATACATAAACACACACACACACACACAGGAACACAGGAGTACATACATACAGAGAAACACATACACACTTTGCTGTCTCAATGCCATTGTATCTAAATTAATATTAAGATGTTAATGTTTTCTTGGCCTCCAGTGTGTGTGTGTGTGCATACGTATGTGTTTACTGCTGCCAAAGCAGTGTGTGTGTGTGTGTGTGTGTGTGTGGTGTGTGTGTGTGTGTGTGTGTGTGTGTGTGTGTGTGTGTGTGTGTGTGTGTGTGTGTGTGTGAACACAAGAGTGTGGCATTTGCAGAGAAGTATAGAGAAAAAACATCTGAAAAGGAAGAAACATTAAAATGTAAAAACCATCGGCAATTTGTTCTGATCAAGCAATAGGCTTCAAAGATGTGCTTTTTACCAAAGTTTCCAAAGTAACATGGAAAGTTGTAACAAGACAGGAGAGGAGTAAGCTGCAGTTCAGGGCTGCTGAGTAGAGAGGAAGAACTGAGGAGAGGGGGAGGGCTACACACATACACACCCAAACACACATACATATACACACACACACAATTTAAAATGCACCAGTTGGGATATAACTTATAACTTAAATATAAAAGCGAGACATCACATTTACTGTTTTGCCCAAGATGAATCCTTAACTTTATACATGGATTTTATGAAAGTGTTTTTTTTAAATTACAATATAAAGGGCTCTATTCAATCTGTATCGCTATTGCGTTACAGACTGTGCGATAGAAGTGTAAAGGTTATTTCTGATTGAGCTGACATATGCAGCATTTACCCTAAATGTAGTCTCCGCTGTCTTTACATTTCCATCACGCTGTAATGCTGAACCTCCGTTATACAGTTTGAATGAAGCCCAAAGTACCCTTCTTCAATTCATCTTACAATAAGTGGCATCAAAATATAAAATGAATAAGGCAAAGTCTGAAGTCTACACATGTCCTCACCCAAACCATCCATCATTCCCTAATATCAAAACATGATTTTGAATTTAAAATTTTATTTTATTTCACCTTTATTTGACCAGGTAGGCTAGTTGAGAACAAGTTCTCATTTACTATTGCGACCTGGCCAAGATAAAGCAAAGCAGTGCAACACAAACAACAACACAGAGTTACACATGGAATAAACAAGCGTACCGTCAATAACACAATAGAAAAAAAAGAAAGTCTATATACAGTGTGTGCAAATGGCATGAGGAGGTAAGGCAATAAATAGGCCATAGTAGCGGAGTAATTACAATTTAGCAAATTAACACTGGAGTGATATATGTGCAGATGATGATGTGCAAGTAGTGAAACTGGTGTGCAAAAGAGCAGAAAAGTAAATAAAAACAATATGGGGATGAGGTAGGTAGATTGGATGGGCTATTTACAGATGGGCTATGTACAGCTGCAGCGATCAGTTAGCTGCTCAGATAGCTGATGTTTAAAGTTAGTGAGGGAAATGTAAGTCTCCAGCTTCAGCGATTTTTGCAATTCGTTCCAGTCATTGGCAGCAGAGAACTGGAAGGAAAGGTGGCCAAAGCAGGTGTTGGCTTTGATGATGACCCGTGAGATATACCTGCTGGAGCGCGTGCTTCGGGTGGGTGTTGTTATCGTGACCAGTGAGCTGAAATAAGGCGGAGCTTTACCTAGCATAGACTTATAGATGACCTGGAGCCAGTGCGTCTGCCGACGAATATGTAGCAAGGGCCAGCCGACTAGAGCATACAGGTCACAGTGGTGGGTGGTATAAGGGGCTTTGGTGACAAAACGGATGGCACTGTGATAGACTGCATTCAGTTTGCTGAGTAGAGTGTTGGAGGCTATTTTGTAAATGACATCGCCGAAGTCGAGGATCGGTAGGATAGTCAGTTTTACGAGGGTATGTTTGGTGGCGTGAGTGAAGGAGGCTTTGTTTTGAAATAGGAAGCCGATTCTAGATTTAATCTTGGATTGGAGATGTTTAATATGAGTCTGGAATTAGAGTTCACAGTCTAGCCAGACACCTAGGTATTTGTAGTTGTCTACATATTCTAAGTCGGAACCGTCCAGAGTAGTGATGCTAGTCGGGCGGGCGGGTGCGGGCAGCGAGCGGTTGAAAAGCATGCATTTAGCATGCATATAGAGGAAGAGAGAGAGAGAGAAAGAGAACATTTAGTATCAATGTTTTTTCCTGCTATTCTAACGTTAGCTGCAGGAGATGACAAAAGGGCCTAATATAAATAAGGAAGAAGAGGCCAAATGATGTCATTTCCCAACTCAACCTCTCTCTGATGAGTTAGTGGGTGTGAGAGAAGGGCTCCTCTTCATTGCCTACTGTCTGAATTCATACTGTTATACCCCATCTATATTCATGAGGAATCTCAGTGCCTACACAGAGCGGAAGAAAGGGAGAGAGGGAGGGGGGGGGCAGATGAGAAGAGAGGGAGAAGGTCACAGATAGAGAGAAAGGGGAGATAGGGACAGATACAGACAGGGAAGAAGAGAGATAGAGAGACGGTAGAGAGAAAAGGGAAGGGGGGAAGAGAGGAATAGAGAGACGGAGATAGACAAAGACAGAGAGAGGCAGGGAAAATGAAAGAGGCAGGGAGAGAGTGAGGCAGAGAGAGAGAGAGAGAGGCATGGGCAGAGAGAGAGAGAGAGGCATGGGCAGAGAGAGAGAGGGGCATGGGCAGAGAGAGAGAGGCATGTGCAGAGAGAGAGAGAGAGAGAGAGAGAAAGAGGCAGGCAGAGAAGAAAGAGGCAAGGAGAGAGAGTGCGAGAGTGTATGTGTTTCTAGGTGGATTGCAGCCAAGGTAATCTGAATAATGTAACTCAAGGACACTTCTTCATTGCCTGAGGCTCAGAACTCTACCTCTCTGATGGCACTTTACTGGTTTATCTATTTAACCTCTATCAAGCCAGCTTTATCTCTGTGAAATGAATTTCCTTTCATTTTAACGAAGAGGGTGGCCAGCAGAAATAGATGGGATGGGCTGAGGGAAACTGAAGGTTGGGATGTGGAACTGGAGACAAGTGGGAGTGAAGTTGCTGAGCGGGGGATAGAATGACGGTACATTGTTGTTTTTTGTTGTTGTTTTCCTTTGTTGTTGTCTGTTTTCTCTTTTGTTCTTTTTGTTGGTTGTTCGGGCATTGGGTGGGTGGTGATTTTGGTTGGGTTGAAGTGGGCTGTGGCTTAGGGGGGTGGAGAAGGGGTGTTTGGGGGTGGGGAGTGGAGGGGAAGGTTTTTGCGGGAGGGACTGTGGGGGGGTCTTGGATGGTTGAGGGGCAGCTCTCGTATGGGAACTGTGGGGGGATCTTGTATGGTTGATGGCCTGGTGTTTGAGAGCTTGGGCCGGTGGCCGAGAGGTCGCTGGTTTGGGTCTCTGATTCGACTGGGTGGGGGATCTGTCCATGTGCACTTGGGCGGGACACTTGACCCTGGTTGCTCCTGTGGGTCACTCTGGATGGGAGTGTCTGCTGGATGACTGAATGTAATGTAAATTTTGAGCGGCTTCACTGCAGGTAGATTGTATGTTTTAAAAAAATAATCATAAAAAAATATATACATGTGTATATACTGTATATATATATATATGTAAGTTTGTTTGATAGGGGACTGATACATATAAAACATTTGTGTTTTTTTACAGCATGAACTCCTTGATGTAAAATAAAAAAAAGTGAGACTTGGCAAAAGCTCCAATATTATTTCCTTACTTTAAAAGAACACGTGCAGACTGACAGACATTGGATAGGAAGGTAAAATAGTCTGAATATTTTCCAGTACTTCCATGTTACTAGAAAATATCCTTAAAGCATTATAACGGTGAAGCTGCCACGCCCGTTTGGATATTACAACTACAAAAAAGTTACAGCAAACAATAGTTTTTAGCCCCTTAGACATCATTGCACGTGTGATAGAACAGCGGAATATGTACTGCAATTTTTTACCACGCTGCTCAAATCCATTTGGACGGTGATCACCTCTGTTTATACAGCAAAAGAAAAACAATAACAAATGCTCCTGGGGCGAGCAGTGGCGCTGTTTCACCTTTCGGGGATCCCAGCATTAATGGTATCATAATATTTTATACAACAGGAAACAGATTTTTTTTTAAATATGATGTCTATATGTCATGAAACAACGTCACCGTGATTGAAATTTACTGAATGTTACAATGAAGACAACAATTGACATTTGTGACCCCATTCAGGCATATGTCGCAAGTCATGACTTCATAGGAGAGCCGTTTGAACGTAAAAAATATTATTTATTTTCAAAATACGTTTTTTGGCAGAAATGCCTTCTCAAACATGTGAACATTCATGTGCCTTAATATCAAACTTTTATGCCATCTGTAAATACAAATAAAGTTGTTAAATTGCTGTGTATAATATACCATTTTGTAGCTCTGAGTCTCTACTTTTATCCAATGTAAAAAAAAATTAAAAAATCATATTTTGCTACATAAGACCGAATCCAGGTGGTGAGTCACATTTATGTTTTTGTCCATTGAGGGAATTTAAGTGCCACAGGCTACACTAAAGTACTTGTCAAGGTACTGTAGCTTGACCTATGCTTTGATTCTAAGATGAGCAAGAGGGATATAATGTAGTATTAGGGAATGAAGTGCCGTACTAAATAACTGGTCAATGTAGCTTGACCTTTGCTTTGATTCTAAGATGAGCAACAGGGGAAAAGGCAATATGTTCTGGGTCAATTTGACCCGGTAGAGTAGGTACAGTAAACACAGAAAGATCAGTACTGTAAGTACAACAAGTTTCCCTTATCTAAATGTTGTTGAGAATGTCCTCTTTCAGACACCCTTTTCCCAGGGTTGATAAACCCAACCGTTGAAAAGTTAGAACTAAAGGTAGAATGTAAAATAGTCTTAAATCAGATCGTCGGTGATCCCACGTCGTCATTCATCATTTGTCAAAACTCAGTTTTCGCTCAACTTCAGTGTTGCTCAGCCTCTGAGCGTAATAGGGAAATCATACGTATATCTCTGTGGTCGCACCATTCCTGTGCAGCAAGCAGCTTGTTGCTAGGACACACTGTTGAAAAGTTATATAGACCAAGGTCAAATTGCAGGTCAGATTTACTCAGAACATCATGGATGTCAAAGTGGAATTATGTTTTTCTAAATTTTTACAAATTGATCAAATGTGTCAATAAGTCAATAAGTATTCAACCCCTTTGTTATGGCAAGTTCATGAATAATAATGTGCTTAAGTTACATAATAAGTTGCATGGACTCTGTGTAGTAATAGTGTTTAACATGATTTTTAATGACTACCTCATCGTTGTACCACACACATACAGATAATTGTAAGGTCCATCAGTCGAATTCCAATGCCTCGCAATGAAGGGCACCTATTGGTAGATGTGTAAAAAAAAGAAAAGCAGACAATGAATATCCCTTTGAGCGTGGTAAAATTATTAATTACACTTTGGATAGTGTATCAATACACCCAGCCACTACAAAGATACAGGCATCCTTCCTAACTCAGTTGCCGTAGAGGAAGGAAACCACTCAGGGATTTCACCATGAGGCCAATGGTGACTTTAAAACAGTTACAGAGTTGAATGGCTGTGATAGGAGAAAACTGAGGATGGATCAACAACATTGTAGTTACTCCACAATACTAACCTAATTGACAGAGTGAATAGAAGGAAGCCTGTACAGAATTTCAAATATAAAAAAACATGCATCCTGTTTGCAACAAGTCACTAAAGTAATACTGCAAAACAAAATTGTCAAAGCAATTAACTTTTTGTCCTGAATACAAAGTGCTATGTTTGGGGCAAATCCAATACAACACATTACTGAGTACCACTCTCCATATTTTCAAGCACAGAGGAGGCTGCATCATGTTATGGTATGCTTGTAATCATTAAGGACTGCAGAAGTTTTCATGATAAAAAAATTATGTATTGGAGCAAAGCACAGGGAAAACCTGGTTCAGCCTGCTTTCTACCAGACACTGGGAGATGAATTCACCTTTCAGCAGGACAATAACTTAGCCTTTATTTAATATCCATCCCGGATCCGGGATCCTCCTCATCAAAAAAGCTGACTAGCATAGCCTAGCCTAACGGGACAGGGATATCATATAATATAATTTTCATGAAATCACAAGTCCAATACAGCAAATGAAAGATAAACATCTTGTGAATCCAGCCATCGTTTCCGATTTTTTAAATGTTTTACAGCGAAAACACAATATGTATTTCTATTAGCTAACCACAATAGCCAAACACACAACYGYATATTTTCACCATGTTTCCACCGCATAGGTAGCTTTCACAAAACCGACAAAATAGAGATATAATTAGTCACTAACCAAGAAACAACTTCATCAGATGACAGTCTTATAACATGTTATACAATACATTTATGTTTTGTTTCGAAAAATGTGCAAATTTGAGGTATAAATCATAGTTTTACATTGCAGCTACCATCACAAATAGCACCGAAGCAGCCAGAATAATTACAGAGAGCAACGTGAAATACATAAATACTCATCATAAAACATTTATGAAAAATACATGGTGTACAGCAAATGAAAGATAAACATCTTGTGAATCCAGCCAATATTTCAGATTTTTTTAAGTGTTTTACAGCAAAAACACAATGTAGAATTATATTAGCTTACCACAATAGCCAAACACACAAACGCATTTATTCACCGCAAAGGTAGCTTTCGCAAAAACCAGCAAAAGATATAAAATTAATCACTAACCTTTGGACAACTTCATCAGATGACAGTCTTATAACATCATGTTATACAATACACGTATGTTTTGTTCGAAAATGTGCATATTTAGCGCTGCAATCGTGGTTATACATTGTGAATATGTAGCAACATTATCTGACCAAAGAACTCATCATAAACTTTACATAAAACATACTTGTGGTATGGCAAATGAAAGATACACTGGTTCTTAATGCAACCGCTGTGTTAGATTTTTAAAAATAACTTAACATACAGCTTGCGTTATTGTGAGACAGCACTCACCAACACGGCGGAGAATAGGAGTCAATATTTTACACAGAAATACGAAATAACATACATTTTTTCTTACTTTTGCTGAGCTTCCATCAGAATGTTGTACAAGGAGTCCTTGGTCCAGAATAAATCGTTGTTTGGTTTTAGAATGTCCATTTCTTCTGTCGAATTCGCGCCACAATGCTAGCCAAGGTTACTAACATTCCCATCCTCTCTTGGCGCAAAGAACGGAAAACTCCAAAAGTCCCAATAAACGTTGAATAAACTGATAAAASTCGGTTGAAAAAACCTACTTTATGATRTTATTATCAAATGTATCAAATAAAATCAGAGCCGGAGATATTCGCCGTGTATACCGACCGCTTTTCAGAAGACAATGTGGAGCTCCTTCACGCGCCTTGGAAAACTGACAAAATGGCTGACCTGTCACTCCAAAAGCTCTTGTTCGACCTCAGATCAAGATAGACACCCCATTCCACCTTCCACTGCCTGTTGACATCTAGTGGAAGGCGTATGAAGTGCATGCATATCGATAAATATAAGGCAATTGAATAGGCAGGCCCTGAAACAGAGCCTCGTTTTCAGATTTTTCACTTCCTGTATGGAAGTTTGCTGCAAAATGAGTTCTGTTTTACTYACAGATATAATTCAAACAGTTTTAGAAACTTGTGTGTTTTCTATCCAATAGTAATAATAATATGCATATTGTATGATCTAGAATAGAGTACAAGGCCGTTTAAATTGGGCACGATTTTTTCCAAAGTGAAAACAGCGCCCCCCCCATTGACAAGAAGTTCTTAAAACACAAGACGAAATATGCACTGGAGTTGCATACCAAGAAGACAGTGAATGTTCCTGAGTGGCCGGGTTACACTTTTGACTACTTGAAAATCTATGGCAAGACCTGTGCTCCCAACTTTGTAGCAACAGTTTGGGGAAGGCCCTTTCCGGGTCAAATAAAATAAAATACAGTTTTATTGGTCACATACACATGGTTACCAGATGCTATTGCGAGTGTAGTGAAATGCTTATGCTTCTAGATCTGACAGTGTAGCAGTATCTAACAGGTAATATCTAACAATTCCATAACAAAACCTAATATCTAACAAATTCCACAACAAAACTAATACACATAATCTAGCAAAGGAATGGGATGAGAATATATAAGTATAAAATATATGGATGAGTGATGACAGAGCGGCTAAGATGCAATAGATAGTAAAGAATATATAGTGAAAGATACAGTATATACATATAAGATGAGCAAATGCGAGAAATGTAAACATTCTTAAAGTGGCATTATTAAAGTAGACTAGTGTTCCATTTATTACAGTTTTTCCCAAATGCTAAAACACAATTTTGCAAACTAGGCTGGTTTTATCAAAATACTTAACACAATTCACAAAACCACACACCCAAACTGCAAAATACCTCATCTATCCTGCAAAATGAAGCACTGCAACCAAAACTACATGTAGCATTATCAAAATCAAATGTTTGCACGAAATGGCACACACTTCATTCATATTACCAGATTTTTGTCTAACCAACTACACACTGTTGGGCATAATGAAAAGCACTCATCTTTGGTATGCTTTGCCATAATACTAAAATAGTTCAAATTGTAGAAAATTCTTCAGATGCACAGAAATATTTGCAGATACACACACACATGCTTGTTGAACATTTTATTTTACACCCAACAAGTCAGTGTGCAAACAATCAGTGCAACATATGCACATGCACAGCAGATATATTTACATTGGACTGAACAAAAATATGCTCACAAAAAAACAGTAAGCTGAAAAAGAAAATTCAAAAAAATATATAGAAAAAAGAGGCAAGAAAAATAATTAGGCAGCATCTTGCGCACAGCTGGGTCTGGCCACAACAGCTGGGTCTGGCCACAACGCCTCTTCCACATCACAGGCATTATCTTCCCCATCGAGGGAAGAAGCGCCTTGAGTGCCTTATCCATCCCTGAATCGCACCCACATCAATCTCATCACATGCCACGAGAAATGGTGGGTAGTCAGCAAACCAGTTTTGGACTGGGGCTGCACGATGAAGCTCACGTTGTCCCATACTACCAACGTACCGGGTTCTTTGATGGTCTGCATCATTCATACGCTCTGGTGGTATGAGAAGTTTGTGGAGTCTGTCCAGAAATGTGAGAATATGGGCTGTGTTGTATGTTCCAAGGTTGGCATGACGGTGGAGGGCACCATGCGTATTGGAGATGGCAGCGCACATTGTGATGTTCCACCACGTTGGCCAGGAAACATCTATAATGGTCTGTAGCCAATGACGTTTCTCCCCCTTCTTTTGGTCTTTGCTAGGTTGAACCCAGCCTCATCTATAAAGATGAACTCATGTGGGATTGCATGAGCATCCATTTCCAGTACTCCCTGAAAACAAAGAACAAAAGCAGTCAATATGGTGTTATCCAGTACACTGGGAAACAATGTTGCGTGTAGTGTACTGCAGTCAATATGGTGTTATCCAGTCACTGGGAAACAATGTTGCGTGTAGTGTACTGCAGTCAATATGGTGTTATCCAGTACACTGGAAACAATGTTGCGTGTAGTGTACTGCAGTCAATATGGTGTTATCCAGTACACTGGGAAACAATGTTGCGTGTAGTGTACTGCAGTCATATGGTGTTATCCAGTACACTGGGAACAATGTTGCGTGTAGTGTACTGCAGTCAATATGGTGTTATCCAGTACACTGGGAAACAATGTTGCGTGTAGTGTACTGCAGTCAATATGGTGTTATCAGTACACTGGGAAACAATGTTGCGTGTAGTGTACTGCAGTCAATATGGTGTTATCCAGTACACTGGAAACAATGTTGCGTGTAGTGTACTGCATCAATATGGTGTTATCCAGTACACTGGGAAACAATGTTGCGTGTAGTGTACTGCAGTCAATATGGTGTTATCCAGTACACTGGGAAACAATGTTGCGTGTAGTGTACTGCAGTCATTGGTGTTATCCAGTACACTGGGAAACAATGTTGCGTGTAGTGTACTGCAGTCAATATGGTGTTATCCAGTACACTGGGAAACAATGTTGCGTGTAGTGTACTGCAGTCATTGGTGTTATCCAGTACACTGGGAACAATGTTGCGTGTAGTGTACTGCAGTCAATATGGTGTTATCCAGTACACTGGGAAACAATGTTGCGTGTAGTGTACTGCAGTCAATATGGTGTTATCCAGTACACTGGGAAACAATGTTGCGTGTAGTGTACTGCAGTCAATATGGTGTTATCCAGTACACTGGGAAACAATGTTGCGTGTAGTGTACTGCAGTCAATATGGTGTTATCCAGTACACTGGGAAACAATGTTGCGTGTAGTGTACTGCAGTCAATATGGTGTTATCCAGTACACTGGGAAACAATGTTGCGTGTAGTGTACTGCAGTCAATATGGTGTTATCCAGTACACTGGGAAACAATGTTGCGTGTAGTGTACTGCAGTCAATATGGTGTTATCCAGTACACTGGGAAACAATGTTGCGTGTAGTGTACTGCAGTCAATATGGTGTTATCCAGTACACTGGGAAACAATGTTGCGTGTAGTGTACTGCAGTCAATATGGTGTTATCCAGTACACTGGGAAACAATGTTGCGTGTAGTGTACTGCAGTCAATATGGTGTTATCCAGTACACTGGGAAACAATGTTGCGTGTAGTGTACTGCAGTCAATATGGTGTTATCCAGTACACTGGGAAAAATGTTGCGTGTAGTGTACTGCAGTCAATATGGTGTTATCCAGTACACTGGGAAACAATGTTGCGTGTAGTGTACTGCAGTCAATATGGTGTTATCCAGTACACTGGGAAACAATGTTGCGTGTAGTGTACTGCAGTCAATATGGTTTATCCAGTACACTGGAAACAATGTTGCGTGTAGTGTACTGCAGTCAATATGGTGTTATCCAGTACACTGGGAAACAATGTTGCGTGTAGTGTACTGCGGTCAATATTGTACTTACATTCACATATGCTCGTCGGACCTCTTTGTTTCTTTGAGAGTTTTCTCTCAAACGGCACCTTATAAAGTTGTTTCATTCTGATTTGATTTCGCTTGAGAATGCGAGCCAATGTGGACAGACTGACTCATTGAATGTTGTTGAATATGGTGTTGTCTTGGATGATGTGGCTTTGAATTTCTCGTAATCTGATTTCATTCTTTTCCAAACCAAGTTTACAATGGCAGCTTCCTGTACCCCGTTGAACATTTGACCCCTTCCTCCACCATGGTTGCGTCTCTCAGTCCTTTAGAAAAACAAAAAACTAAAATATAGGGCTTGGACAATGCAGCTTAAAGATATTTCCCCCACATTAGAGTAAATTCTACAGGAAATTTGTGCAGTTAGTGTATGACATACAGCCATTCATGAAGTAAACAGGTGTCCCACAACTGATACAATATGACATGGGGTGTAGTGTGAAAGAAATTTTGGTTACATACCTGTACTCCAGTCTAAATGTCCGGATGACACAGGCGACAGTAAAACGGCTCAAGTTGGGCTGCACTCTCTGTCCAGAATCTCGCATTGTCAGCCCATGGTTGATGACATGATCAACTAAGGTTGCTCTGATTTCATTTGAAAGTTGTCTTCTTTGGCCATGAACTCCTCTACCAGCTCTACCCCTACCTCTCACTCTTCCTCCCCTCTCATTCTCACCCTCCTCTTCCTCTCTCTCTCGCGGCTTCCATTGTTGTTGTAAAACAAAAGGTGCTTGTAACGGCGTTCCTCTCTCTCTTCATACGAAGAGGAGGAGTAGTGATTGAACCAAGGCGCAGCAGGTTGTGAATACATAATGATTTATTAAATAAACAAAACAGACAAAGACGAAAACGAACTATACTTGATATAACTAACAAAACAACAAAACGATGTAGACAGACCTGAACAAACGAACTTACATATACACGAAGCACGCTGACACAGGAACAGACTACATAAACGCACGAACAAACCGAAACATTCCCGTATGGTGTAACATCGACACAGACACAGGAGACAATCACCCACAAACAAACAGTGAGAACAACCTACCTTAATATGATCTCAATCAGAGGAAACGTCAAACACCTGCCTCTAATTGAGAGCCATACCAGGCAACCCCAAAACCAACATAGAAACAGAAAACATAGACTGCCCACCCAAAACTCACGCCCTGACCATCAAACACATACAAAACAACAGAAAATAGGTCAGGAACGTGACAGTGCTCACCTGTGGTCTTTTCATAGTGCTTACTTCCTGATTGAAGTGGTAACAATTAACCATTGAGGTGTTTGGCCAGGTGGCACATGTATTGGCCAATTAGCTCATGTAGTGTCATTTTGAATGGCAGTGTTTTGAAATGGCAAACATGTGACGTTATGTCAGATTGTTGTGTCTTATGCAGAGAACCGTGTGCAGTGCATTTAAAAAGTGCCATTTTGAATTGCAAAATGTGTGTAAAGCAGAAAATGTGTTWAGACTTTTGGAGACTTGAGAAGAGGTTTTGCTCTCTGTGTGTCAGTTTAAATAATTGTGCTGTGCATGTCATTTTAGTGTGTTAGCAATTGGAAAAAACTGTAAAGTGGCCAATGTTATCAAGTCTGTAGGTAGGAAGCCACTTCTCTGTGCTAGTGGTGGTTGTTTATCAATCTGATGTCCTTGAGAAGCTGTTTTTCAATCTTTCTGTCCCAGCTTTGATGCACCTGTACTGACCTTGCCTTCTGGATGGAAGCGGGGTGAACAGGCAGTGGCTCGGATGGTTATTGTCCTTGATGATCTTTTGAATGAGATGTTCGATGAGCAGGTGTCTACATACTTTTGGTCATGTAGTGTATACTGTATATAAATATTACGTGTTTTACAAGTTTGAGACCCATACCTAGCTCTGTTCCGGGCAAAATTTACCTTCATAAGGGAATGGTTAAAACAAATTCTCGATAAGGGACTCCAACTCTAATCCACTTACATGATCAGTCCCATCTCCCCTGGTTCGGATCAACTGAGGAATACTTTCAGGGGAGCAGGGACCTTGACCTTCAACATGTATTTGATTGATTGAATTGTCATTCCATTTGATAATCATATACTGAATGGCTGCATCAGAAATGCTGTATTCACTGTGGTAGTGTACAAATACCATAGCCGTTTAGAAAACACAGACACACAGACACACACACACGCACACATGAGTCATAACAGATGACAAGGGCAGAGCTTCACCCTGAACCTTGTAGCCTTAAGCCACCCAGCTACCAAGCAAAGGGCTGCTGTGGAGAGTACTCTGTGTCTGTCTCTCTCTCTCTCTCTCTCACACACACACACACACACACACACACACACACACACACACACACACTGCTCCAGGACACACACATACACTTGAACGTGTCACTACTGAAAACTCATAAATGGCTGTTCCAGCCAGGTCACTCGAGATTCAAGGCGATATTCGACATTTGGCCTTCCATTGAATTTCTAAATCCCTCGAGTGAAAAAGTTTGCCCACCCCTGGTATAGAGATACAGCTCTTGTCTTATTTAATTGCTTCAGGAGGACACGAACAAGCCCATGCGCACACACATGCACACATGCGCGCGCACACACACACACACACACACACACACACTATTAGTACATGTGTCTACAAAGGGACTAGCTGTGAGGCATCTGCTATTGTTAGATCCCAGACTGACCTTGAGTCTGGCAGAGGCTAACTGTTTTGTTTTGGGCCAAGCTAGCTGGAACAAGTCACACAGCAAATGTGGATCATAAACCATGAACTGCTGCTATTATTCATTTAATCCAAGATCTGCTTCTTTAAAGTGACTGTCCAGTTAAAATCTCACTTTTAAAAAGCAATACTCTGTTATTTCATACCCAAATAATGTTGTTCACTCATCCTATACTCGTATTTGTGGCCAAAGCATACATTTGAGAATTTAAAAAAAAAAATACGTAGAAAACACCACCTCAAACTTCTATCAAAACCATACTGTTTAAAAATGTTTTGGTATTTTATTTTTGAGGATGAGCTGGCCAATCAGCAATCTACTCGCATGAATATTTTTAACGTCCAGTATACTCCCACACCATTCTGTTGTTGGGGTACGCGAACACCATTCCAACAAAGAAAAGCTGCTTTTAAACATACTTAATGACACTTTTTTGTAAGGAAAACTATTTCACTAATATTGTAATTAATTATAGTTTGTATGTAATAGAAATCTGAATACACTGGACAGTTACTTTAACCACTTACCCTAAACTTAACCATTACAAAGAGCAGCCATGCCAACTACATGAGATCAGTGATAGTAGTGTAACTGGTGGGTCGCGGCTTTTGTGGAGGGATGGGTAACGATGCTTCAAGGGTGACTGTTGTCAATGTGTGCAGAGGGTCCCTGGTTCGAGCCCAGGTTGGGGCGAGGAGAGGAACGGAAGCAAATCTGGACAAACACAACATTCTATCCTTAGTAGGAACATATGTGATGCACACACACAATTCCTACTGTTAGCAAAATAAGTTGTGACACATACAGTACCAGTCAAAATTTCAGACATACCTACTCATTCAAGGGTTTTTCTTTATTTTTACAATTTTCTATATTATAGAATAATAGTGAAGACATCAAAACAATGAAAAAATACATATGGAATCATGTAGTAAACAAAAAAGTGTTAAATAAATCAAAATATATTTTATATTTGAGATTCTTTAATAAAGTAGCCACCCTATGCCTTGATGACAGCTTTGCACACTCTTGGCATTCTCCCAACCAGCTTCATGAGTTAGTCACCTGGAAGGCATTTCAATTAACAGGTGTGCCTTGTTAAAAGTTAATTTGTGGAATTTCTTTCCTTCTTAATGCGTTTGAGCCAATCAGTTGTGTTGTGACATGGTAGGGGTGGTATACAGAAGATAGCCCTATTTGGTAAAAGACCAAGTCCATATTATGGCAAGAACAGCTCAAAAAAGCAAAGAGAAATGACAGTCCATCATTACTTCAAGACATGAAGGTCCGTCAATACGGAACATTTCAAGAACTTCAAAAGTTTATTCAAATGCAGTCGCAAAAACCATCAAGAGCTATGATGAAACTGGCACTCATGAAGACTGCCACAGAAAAGGAAGACCCAGTTACCTCTGCTGCAGAGGATAAGTTCATTAGAGTTACCAGCCTCAGAAATTGCAGCCCAAATAAATGCTTCACAGAGTTCAAGTAACAGACACATCTCAACATCAACTGTTCAAAGGAGACTGCATGAATCAGGCCTTCATGGTCGAATTGCTGCAAAGAAAGCACTACTAAAGGATACCAATTAGAAATAGAGACTTGCTTGGTCCAAGAAACACCAGCAATGGACATTAGATCGGTGGAAATCTGTCCTTTGGCTGAGGAGTCCAAATTTGAGATTTGTGGCTCCAACCGCCGTGTCTTTATGAGACGCAGAGTAGGTGAACGGATTATCTCTGCATGTGTGGTTCCCACCGTGAATCATGGAGGAGGTGTGATGGTGTGGTGTGCTTTGCTGGTGACACTGTTAGTGATTTATTTATAATTCAAGGCACACTTAACCAGCATGGCTACCACAGCATTCTGCAGCGATACGCCATCCCATCTGGTTTGCGCTTAGTGGGACTATCATTTGTTTTTAAATCAAATCAAATCAAATTTTATTTGTCACATACACATGGTTAGCAGATGTTAATGCGAGTGTAGCGAAATGCGTGTGCTTCTAGTTCTGACAATGCAGTAATAACCAACGAGTAATCTACCACTAACAATTCCACAACTACTACCTTATACACACACAAGTGTAAAGGGATAAAGATATGTACATAAAGATATATGAATGAGTGATGGTACAGAACGGCATAGGCAAGATGCAGCAGATGGTATAGAGTACAGTTATACATATGAGATGAGTAATGTAGGGTAAACATTAATGTAAACATTATATTCAGTGGCATTGTTTAAAGTGCTAGTGATACATTTTTACATAAATTTCCATCAATTCCATTATTAAAGTGGCTGGAGTTGAGTCAGTATGTTGGCAGTAGTGGTGGCTGTTTAACAGTCTGATGGCCTTGAGATAGAAGCTGTTTTTCAGTCTCTCGGTCCCTGCTTTGATGCACCTGTACTGACCTCGCCTTCTGGATGATAGCGAGGTGAACAGGCAGTGGCTCGGGTGGTTGTTGTCCTTGATGATCTTTATGGCCTTCTGTGACATCGGGTGGTGTAGGTGTCCTGGAGGGCAGGTAGTTTGCCCCCGATGATGCGTTGTGCAGATCTCACTACCCTCTGGAGAGCCTTACGGTTGTGGGCGGAGCAGTTGCGTACCAGGCGGTGACACAGCCCGACAGGATGTTCTCTATTGTGCATCTGTAGAAGTTGTGAGTGCTTTTGGTGACAAGCCGAATTTCTTCAGCCTCCTGAGGTTGAAGAGGCGCTGCTGCGCTTTCTTCACAACGCTGTCTGTGTGGGTGGACCAATTCATTTTGTGCGTGATGTGTAGCCTGAGGAACTTAAAACTTACTACCCTCTCACTACTGTCCCGTCGATGTGGATAGGGGGGTGCTCCCTCTGCTGTTTCCTGAAGTCCACAATCATCTCCTTTTGTTTTGTTGACGTTGAGTGTGAGGTTTATTTTCCTGACACCACACTCCGAGGCCCCTCACCTCCTCCCTGTAGGCGTCTCGTCGTTGTTGGTAATCAAGCCTACCACTGTAGTGTCGTCCGAAACTTGATGATTGAGTTGGAGGCGTGCATGGCCACGCAGTCGTGGGTGAACAGGGAGTACAGGAGAGGGCTCAGAACGCACCCTTGTGGGGCCCCAGTGTTGAGGATCAGCGGGGTGGAGATGTTGTTWCCTACCCTCACCACCTGGGGACGGCCCGTCAGGAAGTCCAGTACCCAGTTGCACAGGGCGGGGTCGAGACCCAGGGTCTCGAGCTWGATGACGAGTTTGGAGGGTACTATGGTGTTAAATGTTGAGCTGTAGTCGATGAACGGCATTCTCACATAGGTATTCCTCTTGTCCAGATGGGTTAGGGCAGTGTGCAGTGTGTTAGCGATTGCTTCGTCTGTGGACCTATTGGGTCRGTAAGCAAATTGGAGTGGGTCTAGAGTGTCAGGTAAAAAAACTAAATACTGCATAGTTTCCTAGGAACGCGAAGCGAGGCAGCCATCTCTGTCGGCGCCAGAAGTTAAACAGGACAATGACCCAACACACCTCCAGGCTGTGTAAGGGCTATTTGACCAAGAAGGAAAGTGATAGAGTGCTGTATCATATGACCTGGCCCCCACAGTCATCCGACCTCAACACACTTGAAATGGTTTGGGATGAGTTGCACCGCAGACTGAAGGAAATGCAGCCAACAAGTGCTCAGCATATTTGGGAACTTCTTCAAGACTGTTGGAAAAGCATTCCAGTTGAAGCTGGTTGAGAGAATGCCAAGATTATACAAAGCTGTCATCAAGGCAAATGGGTGCTATTTGATGAATATCAAATATATTTTGATTTATTTAACACTTTTTGGGTTATTACATGATTCCATATGTGTTATTTCATAGTTTTGATGTCTTCACTATTATTCTACAATATAGAAAATAGTTAAAATTAAAATTAAAACTTGAATGAGTGTCCAAACTTTTAACTGCTACTGTACACGCTTGAGTGTATAATAATAAGTTGCCATGTCTGAGCCAGAATTGCTCATAGTGAATTGTAAGTGACCTAAATTCACCAAGCCACCATTTGTTATGAAATGCACATGATAATTCAGGCTTTCCCAAACTCGTTCCTCGGGACCCCAGTGGTGCACGTTTGGTTTTTACCCTAGCACTACACAGCTGATTCAAATAATCAAATAATTATCAAGCTTTGATCATTTGAATCAGCTGTTTAGTTTTAAGGCAAAAAGCAAAACGTGCACCCCTTGGGGTCCGAAGGACCTAGTTCGGGAAATACTGGGATAGTTTGTGTGTGGAAAGGGTAGAATGGGTATCAAATGGATCAAAGATTGCTCTAGATCTTCAAAAGTAGTATACAGTCTATCAATGTCAAGAAACAATGTCAACAAAAACATGATAACTTTATGGTACATGTGATGGTGCATTCCACCCATAGCTACAAGATCACTTCTTCAAGTCCTGTGTTCTTCCCTCTCTACATAAGAAATACTGAAACATACTCGGTATAAAAAATTCAGTCCAAATCTTAGTCGATTATGGCATATTTAGGCATATTTGAAATGGTGAAATTATGGTATGGGGTGGCATTTTATTTTCATGGCAATTTCCTACTGTCGACTAGGGGCAATGCAAGTGCCTATCAAATCTAGTAGGCTCGCGACGAGCTAGGGTGTTGGGAATGGGCTTAAAGATGGGCTTAAACAGCAGGCTATGGCTCTGAGGATCGTGGGTTCAATCTCAGTGCCAGGTACTTGCTTTTTCATTTTCTGTTTTCTGTTTTAACCCTATCCCAAACCTTAACCATGAACTTATTCACTCAGAATTCATACCGAAACTTAATCATTTCATATCAGCCACATACAAACAGCATGAACACTTTGCTTGTAATATAATTCCTTCTCGCACTCTTCTCCTCTCACCTTTTCCATTCTCTTGTGGTTCAGTGCACAACACAACAGCTGTCTGTGACCAGGCCAAAAAACCTTTCCAAGCCAAACCTTCATACCATAACCGTTAACTGCTACAAACAGCCTACATCGTTGTCACCATATTAGCTAACTTCATAATCAACATAGCTACTAGAACTAACATGTTTGTAAACCCACTACAATCATGCAGAAAAGTGTACAGCAAGCAGTTTAGCAGTTACACTGGCGGGCCCCGGTGGCAATAAATTAATAAAACCAGTGTTGGATAGCCTTAGCCAGCTAGCTAACATAGCATCCCTCTCTGTTTGAGCCGGTTGTTTGAGTAGGCTAAACTAGCTAGCTGCATTAGCTAGCTAAGTAAGTGAAAGTGAGAGAAAAAATACAATGAAATATAGCTCTCTCTCTCTCTCATGTTTCTCCTTCATTTTTGAAAATATTATTTTGCTCAAAACTGTTCAACTATTCTCTTCCTCTCTCTTTGAGTCAACTAGTCACCACATTTTCTGCACTGTAGTGCTAGTTTGCTGTAGCTTATTCTTTCAGTACTAGATTCATTCTTTGATCCTTTGATTGGGTGGACAACAAGTCAGTTAATGCTGCAAGAGCTCTGATAGGTTGTAGGACGTCCTCCGGAAGTCGTCATAATTACTGTGTAAGTCTATGGAACAGGGTGAGAACCATGAGCCTCCTAGGTTTTGTAATGTCCTAGGTTTTGTAAAGTCAAAGTACCCAGAAGAGAAGGGGAACTAGCTGTCCCCCGGCTACACCATGTTGCTACCACAGAGAGTGCTGTTGAGGCTACTGTAGAGCCTCATTACAAAACAGTGTGTTTTAATAAATTATTTGGTGACGTGAATATATTTAGTATAGTTTTATCTAAAAACATTTCACTTTTAACATTTTTCTCAAATTCACTGAGCGGATGGTCCTTCCCTTCCTCCTCTGAGGAGCCTACACTGCACTCCATAATCTACAGACGGCACCAGACGACCCCATGCGGCATAATCATAATATCGCAACATGCTTTGAGAAAATTACACCAAATTGGTGAAAACAGTTTTTTGCACAAAAGTTCAAAATCATGAATCCGACTTAGCCCACAAGTATTGTTTTAATTTTGCTGTAGTTCCTATCCAGAAATACCTATTTCTGTTTTGTCAAATGGAAAGATTTTACACAATGCAAAACAATTTAGAAAATATATATTTTTTGGGTTTTCTTTTCTGAAGCTGCCTACTGAGATTTTTATTTAAAATGCAGGTCTGACGCGCACACACACACACACACACACACACACACACACACACACACACACACACACACCACACACACACACACACACTGTTTCATATTTAATGCACCGCTGTCTAATCTCAGATGCCATACCATATGCGTATATGTTTGTGCCTGCACGGGTGTGTGCGTATATGTGTACTGTATGTGTGTGTATGTTTGGGAGATACAGCAGGATACAGTAAAGTACACACAGTGCATATCCTCTGAAATATTCATTAGAAGAGGCAAGCTCTATTAAAAAAATATTTCACCATCTGAGAAGTTTCAGATCAAATCTGTTTATGTTTGTTCAGTGAACAAACAGCTAATTTGCATCTGACAACAAAACTTGCATATAACATGTGTGTGTACAATTTAGTTTTAGTCTAAAATGTGTGCCTTTTTTTCCCACTTAACCCTTGTGTGTTGTTCAGGTCTGTGGGACCCTTTTTCAATGTTTACTAAAAGAAAAATGATACAATTCATTATTTTTTCAACCTGAGACTCATTGGCCTTGGCACATTTTCTGTAAAAGAGCACCCCCCTACACATTTATATTACATATGCGTTGTTCGGGTCCACTGGACCCGAGGGTATTGAAAGTGTGGATAAGTGTGTGTAGCTGAAAACAAGTAAAAAGGAAACAAAAAGGTTTGTTGTGTGCCATCACTCTGTGGGCATGCTGTTTCAACATAGCACCAAGAACCCTGCTATTCTGCCTGTCTCCTGCTTTTCTCGCACTCTTTACCCTTTGTAGTGTGTGAAACTACACAATGTCTTGCGGGGACCTGCACAATGTTATTACAATACATTATTTTGATACATAATTTCGATACATTGTAAAAGCAAATCTGTATTTTCCCACATTGGGGGAGGGACACAATGAATAAATAGCTTTGCATGTTTGGCTTCTTACCACAATCAATCAGTATGGCAAAAAAAAATCTCTGCTCAGAGGGCCTTCAAAATAAGTTTTGCAGAGAGAGAAGCTAGTGTGGAAGAAGCGTCTTCCACATTGGTAGATTAAGAATTTTCTGAATATGAGGACCATGTCTCTGTCAATTCAAGGGCCTGACAGTGAGTTGGTAGAAGAATATGAGATTGACCCTCAACCAGCTCCAGGACCAGCCCGTCAGCACCCAGCCCCAGGACCAGCTCGTCAGCAACCAGCTCATCATCAGCAGCCTGCAAGAGGAGTAATATGGGTGTTAAAAAATTGTGGAATTTCCCAAGTGATGAGCCACCCCACATGGCTGCCAATATGATAAGGATGCAACCAGGGCCGGCGCAGATGGCGGTTACTCATGTGCAGGACATAAAGATCAAATGGGGAATCCACAGAATCCCTGTGTGATGCAGAAACTGGCAGATAACTTTTCTGTGCAAAAATGTCTCTGGAAAACTTCCACGATTATCTGCTTCGATAACCGAGACACCAGAGCAGCTCAGCGGCAGAGAGACATGCTAGCTGCAATCAGGTTAGTGTGGGTGGACCGCCTTCCCCTGTTTTACAACCCTGGGCTCAGCGTTGCTGTTGATGAGCAGCTAATGCCATTTAAGGGCCGCTGCCCCTTCCGGCAGTACATATCGTCTAAACACGCAAAATATGGAATCAAGATCTGGGCTGCCTGTGATGCTGCTTCAACATATGCGTGAAACTTGCATGTGTATTAAGGGAAGCCAGATGGAGGAGCCCCTGAGAAGAACTAAGGGATACGGGTTGTCTTGGACGTAACACAGGGACTCCGTGGCCACAACATCACATGCGATAGCTTTTTTACTTCGCACAAGATGGGACAGGAGCTCCACAAGAGGAAGCAGACGATGGTAGGAACAGTACGCAAAAACAAGCCAGAGCTCCCACCTCAGTTGTTGAATACACGGAACAGGCCTATCAATTCCTCTAAGTTTGTGTTCACGGCCGACACGTCCCTAGTGTTCTACGTGCCAAAGAAAGGCAAAAATGTGGTGCACATGAATACGCTGCATAGGGATGGGAGAATCTGTGGCCAGGAATAGAAAAAACAGAAATCATAATTGGTTACAATGCCACAAAAGGAGAGGTGGACAATTTAGACAAGCTGGTGACTGGCTATAGCTGCAAAATAAGAACCCTACGTTGTGTACCACTTGTGATATTCTTCAACCTCTTGGACATCGCGGCGTACAAAGTGTTTGTCATCTGGATGGCTTTGAACCCAGATTGGAACAGAGCGAAGCTCCAGAGGMGCTCTTTCTTGAGGAGCTGGGCAAGGCATTGGTAAGACCTCAAATCCAGAGGAGGCTACATATCCCAAGGACCCCAGTTTCTGCAGCCATCGTGAGGAGGATTCAGGAGGAGGATGCTGGTGCCCCATCTGCCCGACCCACAGATCCAACAACTCCAATACCGGAAGAAAGTGTGAATGATGTTGTTACATGTGTGTGTGTGTCTGACTCTTCTACCTTGGCCTGCTGTAACTATACGTATATGTGAGTGAGTGAGATTAAAAAATTCCTGAACAAATCAAGAATGTCATCGCTCTAGATTGCAGCCGGTAGCAACAAGAAGCAGCGCTGCAATGTGTGTGGATGCAAGAAGGACAGAAAGACACAGTACACATGCATCAAGTGCAAGAAATACATTTGCATCACACACACAGTAAAACTCTGTCCCTCGTGTGGTGTGTAGACCGGCCTTAATTGGTCATTTATCATTTCCATAAAATACTGTATGTAAAATGTGTCCTTCCAATGTGTTCAGTTCAAAGCAATAAACAGCAATAGTGATGAAAACCTTGTTTCATTTCAATTTGTTCAAGATAAACATGATTTATTCCACCCATATCTCGATTATAATTGATTTTTGTTTACATTTTTATAAATGTGATCTAGCAGAGGTAAATGGCAAATTTTGACCATGTATGCTGTCTATATTGCTTGTAATTGATATAAGTCAACATCTTAGTATTAAGTATTAAGTGTTTTCATGTAAATTGTTATGGCTGTATTGTTTTAAGAACCCAATAATGTGGTTCCATCAGACCTGTGAACATTGGGCGAATGACAAACGCATGAACACCACACCAGGGTTAAGTCATTTATATAAACTATTTGACCTTATCCTATGTCTAGAGGCCTTTGTTGTAGTAATCAGGTCACATGACCTGGATTTGAACCTTTATTTTAAGCAATTATCTGATGATTGTGCTGGAACATCTGACATAAAAAGAAAATGGCAGTTCTATGAAAAAGCTTTAATACAAAGAAAAAACCAACCGTTCTTTTGTATTTTTTTGTACCATCATCTTTGAAATGCAAGAGAAAAGCCATAATGTATTATTCCAGCTCAGGTGCAATTTAGATTTTGGATGCTAGATGGCAGCAGTGTATGTGCAAAGTTTTAGACTGATCCAATGAACCATTGCATTTCTGTTCAAAATGTTGTATCAAGATTGCCCAAATGTGCCTAATTTGTTTATTAATAACTTTTCATATTCAAAAAGGTGCACTCTCCTCAAGCAATAGCATGGTATTATTTCACTGTAATAAATTGGATAGTGCAGTTAGATTAACAAAAATGTAAGCTTTCTGCCAATATCAGATATGTCTATGTCCTGGAAAATGTTCTTGTTACTTACAACCTCATGCTAATCGCATTTGCCTACATTAGCTTAATCGTTCTGGGACACCGATCCCGAAGAAGTTTAAAAAGTGTAAAAATCCAGGTTATGTGAAATGTTTAACCAAAACACAGGGCCTTACCTATGTCACATGTATGGGTTCTTGCCGACACATGACTTGCTGTATTTGAACACACTGCCTATTTTTTCCCTTGAGGCCCAAGTAATAGTAATTCTTCCCAAACAGAGCTAAAGGAGGACCAGCCCGTCTGGCATTTGCGCAAACTGTCCTATGACCAATCCGTTTCTGGGTATAATGACACTACAAAACCATTGCCTTACTTCTGACACATTACTTATTCATAAAAATTATCCTCTCCGCCTCTACTCTATCCCTTTCACTAGTGTGTTTGCAGAGCCGTTTCATGTCATCATATAGACATACAGAAAGACAGCAGGAGTGTGTCAGTGTGTCTTGCTGCAGGTCACCAGCATTTCTCACGTCAGTAGGTAGCCAATAGCCAGGAGGTGAACAGCGCTTCAATTAAGGCTCTCAGTTGAGCCGAAAATGTAATTTTTCAGACATGGGCTGAATCCAAAACAGACTCTTACATAAAATGATTTTATATAGTGATGTGTCCAATGAGTGTGGTGTGTGTGTGTGTGTGTGTGTGTGTGTGTGTGTTGTGTTGGGTGTGTTGTGTGTGTTGTGTGGTGTGTGTGTGTGTGTGTGTGTGTGTGTGTGTGTGTGTGTGTGTGTGTTGTGGTGTGTGTGTGTGTGTGTGTGTGTGGTGTGTGTGTTGTGTGTGTGTGTGTGTGTGTGTGGTGTGTGTGTGTGTGTGTGTGTGTGTGTGTGTGTGTGTGTGTGTGTGTGTGTGTGTGTGTGTGTGTGTGTGTGTCTGTGTTGCGCGCGCGCGCGCGAGTGTGCCTGGATGGTCGTAGAGAGGGTAAAGAGGGATAGACATGAAGAAGAAAAAATCTATGAAGTCACAGTTCAGTGAAATCACAGTTTTAACGGTGACGGAGGCCCATGATTAATATATTATTATAAAAATGTACATATTGCTACATTTGTTGAAGTATTTATTAAAAAACCTTAAGTGCACCTGTTTTATGTGAGTGTTGTGATATTTTCTGCTGGTTCATCATTACATGTTTGGAAGTCTGCCTTTTTACAGGAGTTTAATAACTTGAACTTCAATGAGAAAGAGACAAGGTGTCACGTTCTGACCTTAGTTCCTTTTTTATGTCTTTATTTTAGTTTGGCCAGGGCGTGAGTTGGGGTGGGCATTCTATGTTGTTATTCTATGTTTTGTTCTGTGTGTTATATTTCTATGTGTTTGGCCTAGTATGGTTCTCAATCAGAGGCAGGTGTCGATCGTTGTCTCTGATTGAGAATCATACTTAGGTAGCCTGTTTTCCCACTATGGGTTGTGGGTAGTTATTTTCTGTGTCTGTGTTTCACCATACAGAACTGTTTCGGTTGTTTGTTTGTGCTTTTGTTATTTTGTTCAGTGTTCAGTTGATTTATTAAAAATCTAATTATGGACACTTACCACGCTGCACATTGGTCCGATATTTCCTACTCCTCCTCAGACGAAGAGGAGAATCGTTACACAAGGAAGTAGGCTGAAAACACACACACGCACAAACACACACAAACAAACAAACACACACACACACACACAAACATTGAATTTAGATTTTATTGCGATCCCCATTAGCCGACATCAATGGCAACAGCTAGTCTTCCTGGGGTCCGACACATAACAAAAAATACAATACAGACAATACCTTACAATTTACGTACATTTAAAAACATTAACATAGACATTACAGACTTGCACGCATATAATACATACATTACTACATATACATATGCCTTAACTTCACTAGGGTAGGGGGCAGAATTGGGAATTTTGGATGAAAAGTGTGCCCAAATTAAACTGCCTGCTACTCAGCCATAAAAGCTAGAATATTCATATAACTAGTGGATTTGGATAGAAAACACTCTGACGTTTCTTAAACTGTTTGAATGATGTCTGTGAGTATAACARAACTCATATGGCAGGCAAAAACCTGAGAAGAAATCCAACCAGGAAGTGGGAAATCTGAGGTTTGTAGTTTTTCAACTCTTTGCCTATCAAATACACAGTGTCTATGGGGTCATGTTGCACTTCCTAAGGCTTCCACTAGATGTCAACAGTCTTTAGAACCTTGTTTGAGGCTACTACTGTGAAGTGGGGACAAATGAGAGGGGATTGAGTTAGAGGTCTGCCAGAGAGCCACGAGCTGGCCACGCGCGTTCACATGATAGTTAGCTTGCGTTCCATTGCAATTCTACAGACAAAGGAATTCTCCGGTTGGAACATTATTGAAGATTTATGTTAAAAACATCCTAAAGATTGATTCTATACATCGTTTGACATGTTTCTACGGACTGTAACGGAACTTTTGACTTTTCGTCTGCACCTAGTGATCGCGCCTCATGAATTTTGATTACTGGGCTAAACGTGCGAACAAAAAGGAGKAAATAATGCTATTTCTGACTTCTGTTGACTACACAATATGGCGGATATCTATTTGGGTTGTGTTGGTCTCTGAGCGCTGTACTCAGATTATTGCATGGTGGGATTTTTCCGTKAAGTTTTTTTTAAATCTGACACAGCGGCTATAATAATGAGAAGTGGATCTAAAATTCCATGCATAACAGTTGTATTTTTAGCAATGTTTATTATGAGTATTTCTACAAATTGATGTGGCTCTCTGCAAAATCACCGGATGTTTTGGAACTACTGAACATAACGCGCCAATGTAAACTCAGATTTTTGGATATAAATATGAACTTTACCGAACAAAACATACATGTATTGTGTAACAGGAAGTCCTATGAGTGTCATCTGATGAAGATCATCAAAGGTTAGTGATTTTTGTGACTACTGTCTTTGGCTGGAAAAATGGCTGTGTTTTTCTGTGACTTGGCTCTGACCTAACATAATCGTTTGATGTGCTTTCGTCATAAAGCCTTTTTGAAATCTTACACTGTGGCTGGATTTACAACAAGTGTATCTTTAAAATGGTGTAAAATACTTGTATGTTTGAGGAATTTTAATTATGGGATTTCTGTTGTTTTGAATTTGGCGTCCTGCAGTTTCACTGGCTGTTGATGAGGTGGGACGCTACCGTCCCACATACCCTAGTGTGGTTAACTAGGTTAATTAACTACGTAAGATAGGGGAGAGATGTGGTGTTATGAGGTGTTGTTTTCTTAGCTTTTTAAGCTAATTTTGCTGTTTTCTTGAGTCATTTGAGGTGGGAGTTCCATGTGATCATGGCTCTATATAATACTGTGCCTTGCTTTGAATTCATTCTGGATTTTGGGACCGTAACAGAGACCCCTGGTGGTGGGTCTGGTGGGGTAAGTATGTCTGATTATACAGTTCATTACACAGACTATTTGTAATTTTAAACACAATAAAGTTTCTCATAAAAACAAAAATTGTTGCAGTCAATTTCTCCTATCCTTTGAGCCAAGAGAGACTGACATGCATACTGTTGACCTTAGCCCTCTGTGGACATTGAAGGTCAAGACGTGCTTCTCTGTTCTGCCCATCTGCAGCTTTTCTAGGTCCTTCTTTGCAGCACTTGACCATATCATAGGGAAATAGTTAAGATTAGATCAAACTAGAGCCTGCAGGACTTGGTTGATCTACTGTAGTGTCAAAAATACTGAGTATCTCTTTATCACAGACAGACCTCTCCCCATCTTTGCAACAATTTAATCAATATGCCTTGACCATGTCAATTTAAAGTCTAAGGTGACATCAAGGAGTTTATTCTCCTCAACTTGCTGAACAGCCACGTCATTCATTTCCAATTTCAGCTGAGGTCTAGAACTTAGGGAAGAATTTGCATGAAATACAAAGCTTTTAGTTTTAGATATGTTCAGGTCTAGTTTATTACTAGCCACCCATTCCAAAATTGACTGCAACTCTTGCAGGGTTGCACTGATTTCACTAGCTGTAGATTCTGACATGTATAATGTTGAATCATCAGCGTACATAGAAAGACAGGCTTTGTTTAATGTTAGTGGTAGATCATTAGTAAAAATTGAGAACCTTGAAGGGCCAAGAGAGCTGCTTTGCGGAATATCACACTTTACATGTTTTACATTAGAAACGCTTCCATTAAAGAAAACCCTCGTTGTTCTATTGGATAGATATGTAGCTCTCAACCCATGATATGATAGAGGATTTAAAACGATAACACATACGTTTTTCCAATAACAGATTAATGTCAATAAAATCAAAGGCTGCACTGACGTCTAACAATACAGCTCCCACAATATTCGTATTCTTATTTTTCARCTAATCATCAGTCAATTGTTTCAGTGCAGTACATGTTGAGTACCCTTCTCTATTAGCATGTTGAAAGTCTGCTGTTAATTTGTTCACAGAGAAATAGCATTCTATCYGGTCAAACCTTTTATTTTTCCAAGAATGCGCTGAGTCGGCAGCAAGTTGATTGGTYGGCTGTTAGAACCAGTAAAGGGCACTTCCCATTCTTGGGTAGGGGAATGATTTTATCTTCCCTCCAGTTCTGAGGACAAACACTTTTCTCCAGGCTCAGATTAAAGATATGACAAAAAGGAGTGGCAATATAGTCCGCTACCATCCTCAATAGCTTTCCATTTAAAGATCCACTCTGCAGAAATCACTCTGACATTTCCTGATTGCTAAAATTCTAATAAATTCTAATAGCCTAATTTCAGTTTATGTGATAAAACAAGCAAGTATAATCCAGAGAATCATTGTATTATCTAAACCGCTGTGAAATATATTTTCCATAACCAAAAGTAGTATTTTCAGCTGTTTAATATGGCTGCAATCCCGGTAACGGGATCGATATGACAACAGCCAGTGAAAGTGCAGGGCGCCAAATTCAAACAACAGAAATCTCATAATTAAAATTCCTCAAACATACATGTGTCTTATATCATTTTAAAGGTAATCTTGTTGTTAATCCCACCAAAGTGTCTGATTTCAAATATGCTTTTCAGCGAAAGCACTACAAACGATTATGTTAGGTCACCACCAAACCACAATAAGCACAGCCATTTTTCCAGCGAAGGATAGCAGTCACAAAAAGCAGAAATAGAGATAAAATTAATCACTAACCTTTGATGATCATCAGATGACACTCATAGGACTTCATGTTACACAATACATGCATGTTTTGTTTGATAAAGTTCATATTTATATAAAAAAATCTGAGTTTACATTGGCGCGTTACATTCACTAGTTCCAAAAACATCAAGTGATGTTGCATAGCCACATCGTTTCAACAGAAATACTCATCATAAATGTAGATGATAATACAAGTTATACACATGGAATTATAGATATACCTCTCCTTAATGCAACCGCTGTGTCAGATTTCAAAAAAACTTTACGGAAAAAGCTAACCATGCAATAATCTGAGACGGCGCTCAGAACAATAGCCTAATTAGCCGCCATGTTGTAGTCAACAGAAACCAGAAAATGATGATAAATGTTTCATTACCTTTGATGAACTTCAACAGAATGCAGTCCTAGGAATCCCAGGTCCACAATAAATGCTTGATGTGCGATAATGTCCGTTATTTATGTCCAATTAGCTACTTTGGTTAGCGCGTTTGGTAAACAATTCCAAAGTCACAAAGCGCGTCCACTATAACGTGACGAAATGTCCAAAAGTTCCGTAACAGTCAGTAGAAACATGTCAAACGAAGTATTGAATCAATCTTAAGAATGTTGTAAACCTACATATTGAATAACGTTCCAACCGGAGAATTACATTGACTTCAGTTGAGCGATGGAACGGAGCTGCCGCTCACATGAACGCGCGCGTTCAATGCGTGGTCACCTCATGGCAGTGATTACTCATTCCTATCTCCTTCGGCCCCCCTCCACAGCAGAGTCATCAGACAAAGTTCTATTGACTGTTGACATCTAGTGGAAGCCGTAGGAAGTGAAAACTCATCCATATCTCGCTGTAATTTCAATGAGAGCTTGGTTGAAAAACTACCAGCCTCAGAAAAATTCCAAACAGGAAGTGGAACTTCTCAGGTTTTTGCCTGCCATATGAGTTATGTTATACTCACAGACATAATTCAAACAGTTTTAGAAACTTCAGAGTGTTTTCTATCCAATAATAATAATATGCATATATTAGCAACTATGACTGAGGAGCAGGCCGTTTACTCTGGGCACCTCTGTGCACCTTTCATCCAAGCTACTCAATACTGCTCCTGCAGCCATAAGAAGTTAAAGCCTGTGTACAAAACCGAAAGTAAAAGACGCAAAAACTAAACTTGTGAACGGGAAGCATAGAAATAGCGCACATAAAACAGATTTACCACTTCTTAGACTTGCTTTCAATGAGAATCACAGATCTATAACTCACATTTCTATGTGAATTTGGTTGGTCGCTCCAAAAATTACATATTGCAGCTTTAAGGTGGTTTCTCATTATTGATGATCTTCACAGAATTCAAAATTACAATGCTTCCATTCATTTTTAGGTGTTTTATGCATGAATATGATGGCTCACAGTTTCTTTTTGGCATTTCATGCCTAAGTTTGTGATGAATGAGCTTTCTGATTCAATGACAGGTGGAGTTGAATTAGTCTTTCTGTCCATCATTTCATTTAAAGAACTCCAAAGCTTTTTTCCATCATACTTTATTTATTTTAGTTTAACAATACAGTTTATTCTTGTTTTTGATTTGTTTAGTCACATCATTGCTCAATTTAAAGCAAGTTTGCCAATCAGCAGCCATAGAAATCACTACAAAAGATATTGTATAACGTCTTATCTCTTAAAATAAGAATGTGTTCTTAACTGACATGCCTAGTTAAATAAAGGTACCATTTTAAAAAATGTAAAAATTATACACTATTTTAGGCCCTGTCTTTGGAACTTTAGCTTTCATGGATCTATCCACTACTGTGTGGATACAGCTTTAGAACAAAGTTCTGCAGCATTAGTAATATTGTGATCAATAGACGTGGATGATTTAGTTCCTGTAGTGTTTGTAAACACCCTGGTAGGTTGATTAATAATCTTAACCAGTTTACAGGCATTGGTTACAGTGAGGATCAAATCAAATTGTTTCATATGCTTTGTAAACAACAGGTGTAGACTAACAGTGAAAAGCTTACTTCCCAACAATGCAGAGAGAACTTTTTTTTAATAATAAAAAAGATAATAACACAAGGAATAAATACACAATGAGTAACGATAACTTGGCTATATACACGGGGTACAAGTACAGAGTCAAATTGCAGGGGTATGAGGTATTTGAGCTAGTAGATACAGTATGTACATATGGGTAGTGACTAGGCAACAAGATAGATAATAAGCAGTAGCAGCAGTGTATGTGATGAGTCAAAAGAGTTAGTTGAAAGGGGGGTCAATGCATATAGTAAGGGTAACTATTTTATTTAGTAGTCTTATGGCTTATGGCTTGGAGTTAGAAGCTGTTCAGGGGCCCTGTTGGTTCCAGACAGCATCAGTAACGCTTGCCGTGCGATAGCCGTGTGGCTCAGTTGGTAGAGCATGGCGCTTGCAACACCAGGGTTGTGGGTTCATTCCCCACGGGGGGACCAGGATGAATATGTATGAACTTTCCAATTTGTAAGTCGCTCTGGATAAGAGCGTCTGCTAAATGACTTAAATGTAAATGTAACACTCTATGACTTGGGTGGCTGGAGACTTTGACAATGTTTAGGGCATTACTCTGACAACGCCTAGTGTAGAGGTCCTGGATGGCAAAGAGCTCGGCCCGAGTGATGTACTAGGTCGTATGCACTACCCTCTGTAGCGCCTTGCGGTCTGCTGCCAAGCAGTTGCAATACCATTCGGTGATGCAACCAGTCAAAATACTTTGCAATGCTGTGTCAGTGGTGCAGATGTAGACATTTTGGAGTATCTGAGGGCCCATGCCAAATCTTTTCAGCCTCTTGAGGGGGAAGAGGTGTTGTCGTGCCTTCTTCACAATTTTGTTGGTGTGTGTGGACCAAGTTAATTCCTTAGCGATGTGGACACGGAGGAACTTGAAGTTCTCGACCTGCTCCACTACAGCCCCATCGATGTGGATGTGGGCCTGCTAGACCCCCCATTTCCTGTAGTCCACAATCAGCTCCTTTGTTTTGCTGACTTTGAGGGAAAGGTTGTGCCAGGTCCCTGACCACACTGCCAGGTCCCTGACCTCCTCCSTGTTGGCTGTCTCATCATTGTCGGTGATCAGGCCTACCACAGTCGAGTTGAATGATTGTGTTGGAGTCGTGCGCGGCTACGCAGTCGTGGGAGTACAGAAGGGGACTAAGCATACACCCCTAAGGGGCCCCCGTGTTGAGGGTCACAGTGGTGGATGTGTTGTTGCCTAACCTCCCGGGGGCAGCCGGTCAGGAATTCTAGGATCCAGTTACAGAGGGAGGTGTTCCTCCTCTTGAGAGAACAGCTATTTTCAGGTCATCCAGAAAATAGACCCCTCTATTAATATCACGTACAYTATCAAGCATTGCACACATATTATCCAGATATTGACTGTTAGCATTTGGTGGCCTATAGCAGTACACCAAAATAAGATGTTTTAGATGAGGCAAATGAACTTGAACAACACTTGAACAGCATTAGACCTGATATCCTCTCTATGCTTTCCAGGAATATGGCTCTGATCATATACAGCAACACCTCCCACATAGGCATTCCTGTCTCTTCTGTAGATGTTACAGCTACTGCTGTGTCATCAAAGGAATGATCTAAATGAGTCTCAGAGATGGCCAGTATATGAATGTTATCTAATGTTAGCAAGATATGGATTTCATGAACCTTCTTTCTAAAGCTACATATATTCATATGGGTTATTTGAGGTCTTTCCTTGGTAGTTTATCAGAGACGGACATAATAAATAAAAATAAAATAACAATGCATGAAAAGAAGATTGTTCGACCAATAGTGTCAATCAATCAGGCACTTGTGAGTGTCAGTTGGTCTATATGTAAGTGTGTGTGTGATGTGAGGCTGAAGCTATTGACCTGGAAGCTCTCCCACTACTCTCAGGCTTTTAGGAGGGATTTTGGACAATTAGCCTGTGGTAGCGCATGTAAGCAATGTTCCCACAAGGTGCGTAAGCCCCTTGACCTTGTTCCTGCCCATGGTGAGTTGTGGACAGTTCAGTAGAAGAATCCCCCACAGGCGAATGGGCCTTTCTGAGGCGATTTGCATGCCAGCAGGATCCATCCTGAAGTTGGAATGTCGGCCCTGAGGGGATGGACCACAATGAGGAGAGCTTCTTCCGACGTTTGTCAGTCTTGATCCTGGGACTTCAAGCTTGGTTGTTTCACTCTGTGAGATGTGTCATAACGTTGTTTTCTCCATTGCTGTCCCGTTCCAACATAGGCTTGCCTTGCTGCGGCAGGATTGTTCTTTTGTTTTGGGTAGAAACAGTCCAAAGGGAGTTTCAGTTCCCTGCCAATCATTAGGGAGGCAGGAGACACCCCAGTTTGGGAGTGCTTGGCACCCCTGATGTGGAGTAGTGTAAGGCACAGAGCCACATCAAAAGGTCATCCCTCAGCCAAGTAGGCCCGTATTCCTTCCTTCAGGGTCCTGTTCAAGTGTTCCACCCCCCATTATATGAGGGTGGTACACACCTGTAAGGATGTGCTTGATGGATTGCTTTTCAAGGCACACAGACAGATCATTCGAGACAAACTGGTGGCCATTGTCTGTCGCAATGGTGCCAGGAAACCCCCACTAACAGAACAGCTTATCCAGTGTTTGGATGGTCATCTGTAAGGTGTTAGAGGACAACGGCATGGCTTCTGCCCATTTTGAATGCAAATCATGAATGACCAGTAGGTGTATTGCGTGTGATGGGGCCCAATGCAACTCTCCACAGATATCCACCTCCAGGTGGTCCCAGGAAGACTTTGGCCATTCTACTGGTGTCAAGGGTGCAGAAGTGGGTCTGCCCGATTTCCCACTCATCAGGCATGCTGTGCAATCCTTCATAAGGGACTCAATGTCTCTGTCAATATTTTGCCACCAGACCGTGTCCCTGCATCGATGCTTCACCTTAATGATGCCAAGGTGTCCCTCATCCATGCAAAGCACTCGCGCTTTCAGGACCTCTGGAATCAGTGTACAATGTCTTTTGGCGATGCACACTTCCTCCCAGCATGAGAGCTCATCTCTSACCCTGTAGAATGGCAGTAGGTCTCCATCCACCATAGCAGGCTATCCTTCCCTGATGTAGGTGTGAAGCCTTGTGAGCATCTTGTCATCCTGTGATGCCTATCTGAGTTCCTGCATTGTGACTGTAGCTTCCAGTTGGCCATGTAGCATGTGGATACAGTTTTTGTCATCTCCTTCTGTTGCCATGCACACCATTGCTGTAAGTGAGATTGCCCTGGACTGTAGGTCAGCCACAACATTGTGGCGTCACTGGGTGAACTCAAAATCTAAATTGTACTGATTCAGATGGTCTGCCCATCTGARAAGCTGTAGAGGCTTGTGTCCGGAGCCCTGTGAGGCCAGCAGCGAGGTGAGGGCTTGATGGTCTTTTCATAGATGGAATAGTCTACTGTACAAGTACAAATGCCAGCACTTGCACACCCACATGCAAGCCGCTCTCCCACAGAGTATTTTTGTTCAGTCGGAGACAAGGCCCGTGACGCAAATCCACTGGCCTTTCCACACCTCTACGCAGTTGAGACAAAGCAGCTCCAAGGGCGAGTGCCGAGGCATTACAGGTGACAATCATTTGTGCTGATGTGTCGAAGTGAGCCAGTGTTGGGGTCGATGTGAGGTGCACCTTGAGCTCCCGCACAGCATCCTGACAGTCCTGAGTCCATGACCATGGTGCGTCTTTTTTTCAGACGCCGTCGAAGAGGAGAGGCTGTCTCAGTGTAATTTAGCAGAAACCATATGTAGTATGTTGCCATGCCATGGAATGATGCCAGCTGTGCTGCGGACTGAGGCTCATGCAAGGTGAGAATGGCATCCACATGAGACAGGATGATGCCCTGGCTGGAGAGACTGTATCCAAGGAACTCAAAGTCTGACACCTCGAACACACACTTTTCAGTGTTGAGTCTGACCCCGTTCTCGAAGATCTGACAAAACACCTGCTGCAAGCGAGAATTGTGCTCTGTCTGTGATGCACCGTGTACCACAAGGTCATCCAGATAGATTGACACCAAGGATGACTGCCAGGAGAAGAGTCGTAATCTTCTGGAACAGCTGGGTGCGGAGCTGAGTCCGAATTATATATGTTTGTACCTGAACAGCCCCCAGTGTGTTATGAACGCAGTGAGATCTTTCTCTCATGTGCAATGGGAACCTGAATACTGTGGACCCATAAAAATGTGTTGTGAGCTCCTCAGCAATTGGTACCGGGTACTTGTCGGGGATGAACACTTTGTTCACAGCCCTGAGGTCCATGCAGATCCGAAGATCGCCATYTTTTGGGGCGCAACGACCAAGTTTGAAACCCATGGCGAGGSATCAATGGGCTCGATGATGTCATCCTCCAGGAGGTTGTCAAGTCCCTTGTAAATGGGCTCCCGAAGAWTCAGTGGAACCCTGCGCAATGACTGGATTATTGGCTGGACCTCTTTGTTGACTGTAGGCAGATGGATGAAACCTCTGAGGTGACCTAGCCCCTCAAACAGTTGTGAGTAGACTGGTGTGGGCAAGTGCTGCACATGTGCACCAGTTGAATCTGACATCTTGAACCCTAGGCCTTGAAATAAGTCCAGTCCCAGGGGCTGTGCTTTGGCAAAGTGGGTGGGGTTATATCCTGCCTGTTTGGCCCTGTCCGGGGGTATCATCGGATGGGGCCACAGTGTCTCCTGACCCCTCCTGTCTCAGCCTCCAGTATTTATGCTGCAGTAGTTTATGTGTCGGGGGGCTAGGGTCAGTTGGTTATATCTGGAGTACTTCTCCTGTCTTATCCGGTGTCCTGTGTGAATTTAAGTATGCTCTCTCTAATTCTCTCCTTCTCTCTTTCTTTCTCTCTCTCGGAGGACCTGAGCCCTAGGACCATGCGTCAGGACTACCGGGAATGATGACTCCTTGCTGTCCCCAGTCCACCTAGCCTTGCTGCTGTTCCAGTTTCAACTGTTCTGCCTGCGGCTATGGAACCCTGACCTGTCCACCGGACGTGCTACCTGTCCCAGACCTGCTGTTTTCAACTCTCTAGAGACCGCAGGAGCGGTAGAGATACTCTTAATGATCGGCTATGAAAAGCCAACTGACATTTACTCCTGATTACTATTTGACCATGCTGGTCATTTATGAACATTTGAACATCTTGGCCATGTTCTGTTATAATCTCCAACCGGCACAGCCAGAAGAGGACTGGCCACCCCTCATAGCCTGGTTCTTCTCTAGGTTTCTTCCTAGGTTTTGGCCTTCCTAGGGAGTTTTTCCTAGCCGCCGTGCTTCTACACCTGCATTGCTTGCTGGTTGGGGTTTTAGGCTGGGTTTCTGTACAGCACTTCGAGATATTAGCTGATGTACGAAGGGCTATATAAAATAAACTTGATTTGATTTGATTTGATGTTAGCGCCATCTATTGCAACGTAGAACTGGGTGGCCGGTGGGTTTGTTGTTATAACAGACTGGCAGTGAGACAGTCCTAATGATTGAGATTGGTGTGTGGTTGAAGCTGTAGAGGGATCTGAGAAGAATGAGTCATAAGTGGCTTTGTTCAAAAGTGACACTTTTGCTTCTGTGTCAATCACCAGCGAGGTTTTAACACCCTCAATGTAGCAGTCACATTGCTTGAACGCAACTAAGTCATCATGTACAGAGTTAATGGAGACTGGTGAACTTTGACCTGCATCTGCTCTATGCTGTCCTGCCGCTGCTGAACGACAACAACA
>NC_036858.1:51462121-51464125 GCF_002910315.2 Salvelinus sp. IW2-2015
CATCGGCAGCTCCATGCAGATTGATAGCTACCATGTACAACTGAAAGGTCTGAAACCAGTGATTCCATGGAACAGGTGGATTTCCAGGGACCGGAGAATTTGAGATGGTGGAGGKAAGTTAAACTCGACCATCTTCGTCGACAAATGTTACAAATGCACAGAGGCTTGTTGTGCAATTCAACTGAACGTCTTTACTTCAGATCAACATGTTAACAACTCGTACAAAACTCACTCATCCAATTCTCACACCTAAATATTGTATATGATGTATTTCCTATTAACCAAAACTGTATGAATAAGGTTCGAAAAAAYGTATATCCTTTCTAAATATAGTATTATCAAATTATAAAATGATTAACTATAAGATTTCATCGTCCTTATAACTGTAAAATACATATTTGTATGTTTAGTGTTCGAGAAAATGTGCATATTTTCTAAAGGTCCCTCTTGATCAAAACGCCTGCCCCCATCRCTGTGAAAGTCTCACATAGCTCCAACTTGGATTCCTGAACTCATTAAGAACACGCTGTTCATCTCATATTAATCTTGTCCGTCTGACAAAGAGGACGTTTTTTTGTTGTTTAAAATCTATGAATTTCTTTTAGATGAAAGGCTATAAATAGATCTCTGAATTTGTTACCGTGATGAAACTACTCTCTCCTGCTTCGCTACGATGTAACTATTGCAGGCATGTGCTTTGTCAGTGACTGTGATGTAGGGTTCAGCCAGGAGTTGATGTCGGAAGAGCGAATGAAATGGTAGGAGGTACGTCCCAGCTTCAAGTGGTTTCAGATTTCACATCCTACATCACACAGGCTCAGAAAATATATTACTGTGTCCGTTGGAACCAGGGCTATCGCTCAGTGCAAGTCATTTCGATGTATGGTGTCCACAGATCGATTTATAAGTGAAAATGATGGCCGGAACTGGTAACAGAAAGATCCACGCAGTTCCCCTAAACAGGGGACTTTACATCTTTAATACAAGGGATACAGGGTGTCGGGGTTCTCACAGTATCTTGGTTTATCTTCTGTTTTCATGAGACCCTTTTTGTTTTTGGAACACAAGAGTTAGAGTTGATAATAACAATGTAAACACTGCTGTGGGTCCCTTTTACACAAAATAAACCTCTTTCAAAGTTCAAAATTACAACCAAATGTATACAATAAATGCCTATTTTGCCTGCTTTTAGTAATACAGAAAATAGACACCAAGACAATAATATTTAAGCAAAGTCCTGTACAAAATCATGTACAGTACACAATGAGTGTATGACTTAACCAGTGGAACAAAATAAAATAGGCTACTTTGTTTTAGAAAAAATAATGTTTCACTGTCTGTCTTTCCTTTACAGACTAAATGTATAAAAATATATATTTGTATGAAAGTAAAAATTTGGACATAAACAAACAAGGAACCTAATCACAAAACATTCCTACTTTGTTGTTTGACAATACAGACTTATCATAGCAAAAAGCTTGTGAAGACCAAAACTTGAACTGTCACCTCAAGCCCACTATATCACTTTATGGCTAATAATTATGTCAGTCCTTTAATTAGAATGTTTTTCCCTTTGTAGTGACTAATATCCCTTGGAAACTTTAGCTAGTAGTGTCCCGTGGATGTGCTGCTGGCATTTAGCCACTGTCTTAGCATTAGCTAGTATCTTCATGTTAAAAAGCTAATTTACTGTCTACATTGACATGACCAGTAAAGATATTCAATATTCACTATTGTGAGGTAAACTCAGAGTTCGGGAGGCGGTCTAGATGACGGAATCCAATCCTTCAAACAGTGTTAGCTATAATGTCTCAGTTCTTATGTGGAATATGATTTATTCTGGAATTGAGATAATTCACTTCTGTTTCATGGCCGTGAGTCCTGTCCGGCTATCTCCGACCTCCTCTGGCTGTCCTATCCTCGGACTTGCGTGGCGATTGTACCCAGGAAACAACAGACAGATGTCGGATACGCCTCCTCTGCTACTCGCTGGAGTCACTGTCT